>NW_017308082.1:80469-114044 GCF_000935625.1 Nanorana parkeri | reverse complement strand
ATAATTAAAAAAAAAAAAAAAAAAAGTTGGTGCTAAGCAATTTCTCACAGCTACTGCTAAATGTCAAACATGTTGTCTGGAAATTTCCGTGTGATGATTGGTGAAAGAAGACTTTGCACATCACAGGCTGATGCAGGTGACCACCAGTGTCCGTGTGCGTTGTTTTCTGGATTTGGGCTGCTGCAGTACATTACACAGAGGATTGTGACCTTTCTGATTTTAGCACAGCTGCTATTTACTGACCTGCGTTAGTAGTTTACCGTTTTGGATCTACTTGATGGCTTGAATTTTGTCTTTTTTTTTTTTTTCAATTTGATATTTGAAAGAGAAACATACAAAATAAGACCATAATTTTAACATGAATGCACATGCCTAAAGGAGTGACTCATTATTCCCCTGATTATATACACATGAACGTGTTTCCAGTTTGCGTAGAATACTACAAGTCCTAAACCATGATTTTGTGGCTTCACTAAACCTTAATATGGGACTTCGAAGGAGTGTGCCTTTTTTATGTAACTGTACACTCTCAAACAAGTGGAATATTGTTCTGGTGATGAAATTGAATGTATGCTAAAAGCGTAATTGGCAAGAGTGTCTGTCTTGGCGATCAGCGTTCTTGGATTGTTCTGACTCAAGTCTTAACTGTAAAACAGACGGGCTTTGTCCATTAAACATGCTTGCTTGTCATTTATTACTGCCAAGCTGCTAGTGCCAACTGGGCTGAAATAGACCTGCTGTCTGAATTTCATATTGTGCATTTGTGTTATCGCATGTTAACATTTCAACGTTATGTTCTCCTCCCATATTTGTCAAAGCCCAACCCCACTCAGCCTTGATCCTAGTGGTGTCACTCTACCTATTGAAATTTTTCATCTTTTAGAATGAGCATAACTGGGGGTATAAGCTGTACAAGTGACACCTTCTGTAGATGAAAGAAGCAGGCCTGTAATATAAACCCCAATAGCCAGTAAAATTTTAAAAAAATTTGGTTTGGAGCTGGAATACATCATTCACGGGCATGAAACATATTTGCTAATAACTGAATGCTTTTAATACTTGTAACTTAAAATGTAAATTCTATTTTATGGTGGTGGTCCTTTTTAACCCCTTACAAACCCCTCAATAGTAAATTAACATCCTCCAAGACAGGTTCCAATGCCAGGAGAAGGTTAAAGGAGAACTATGGGTGTCAGGGCTTTTCCCCACAGTTCTCCTAAGGGTCACGGGAGAACACAAACTAGCGTTCTCCCGTGACCCAAAGCACAGTATACCGCGAGCTACAGCTCTCTGCATACTGAGACGCCAGAACAGATCCTGACAATGCTGTCGAGATCCACCCAGCTGCGGGATTGACAGCTGGCTCTGCCTATCCATAGGCGGAGCCAGCTGTATAGGACGGGGGGAAATCCCTCCAGGGAGCTGTGAGTGACGTCACGGCTCTCTGCAGGGATAGATCGAGAAGTGAGTGAGCGCCGGTATGTGTTCCCTCACTTCCCGATCTACTGAGCCGACCCATGACAGTTTAATTGTCTAATGTCGGCTCAGATTATGAGGCTGAGTGAAAATCACTTGCCTCATAATTCTCAAGTAAAGATTTTTCTTTCCAGCCTCACCTTCAGAGGATAGCTTTAATCTCGGAGTGCACTGCATCAGCAACCCAGAGGATTGTTTGGTGGTTACAAATCGTATGATCCCAAAAAAAAAAACCCTTTCCCTGATCCACCACCACATCATATCACCACTCGCAACCACTACAGTGAGTTCTGCTTGACAGGCAGTCCGTGCCAAGGTGTCAAATTGTCATTTATTTAAGAGTAAAATGTATTTGCTTATATTTTTAGTTATTAATCTAGTGTTTAATAACTTCCAAATATTTTTGCTATTGTTAGGTCATTTTTTTTTTTTCTTTTAAATTTACAGCAACTGAAAATCGTGTATAGTATGCAAATTGGTAACGTTATTGACTAGAACTGCACATATTGACTTTAATTTTGGTCAGGTCACAAAGGATTTGATTGCCCTCTGGACAAAGGGTTAAAACACTTTAATGAAAACTTCATCATTATCTTAACTGTCTTAATCTTTTTGTTTTTTCCTTTAGTTCATGAAGGCAAATGCACATTTCCACAAGTTGTTCAAAGATGTTCCAAAGGACGAGCTATTAAAAGAAAGTAAGCAAATTTAAAGAAGTGTATCCTTATCTGCATGCTATTTACCTATGAGGAAATTGGGAGAAATCAGATTTTAAACCAAAGAGTGGGCTTGCTTTTGTTTACCAACCAAGACTGTTTTTAATATAAATTTTAAATAATTTGTAAACCTAAAATTTTTTTTTGGCTTTCAAAGACCAGAGGGTGACGTCCCTATACTTCTGCTGAGATTTCAAAGGACCTCAAGCATCTCAAATCTTGCGAGAAGACCCTGCAGAACAGTGCAGGAGCATGTAAACCCAATATATCCTTGGGGATCTCGCCAAAAGGATAGTGATAACTTCTCAAGGCACCCAGGGTGGAGACCAGGATAAGTTTATTTTGCTAACTTTTTTGTATTATTATTATTCACCCCCCCCTTTTAATTGACTTATTGATTATGGGGGAGATATCCTATTTATAAAGCACACATTGCTTTTAATGCAAGGTCGGCTTTTAAGAGTTTGCTGTTTGCTAGCAGAGGATGATGGTTTGTGTCCTTTCTGTCATTGTTTGTTATTTTTTGGGGGGATTTTTTTTTTTTTTTAGCCCATTAAGTAGTCATGGTGGTTTGAAAGCAAAAAAACCTTTATTTGACTTTTGTAAAAGCATTGACATTGAGCCTATTCAGCTTTGAATGACGTCACTGTCCAGGACTAGTATACATACATACCAGGGGGTGGAGACGGGAAGAATGTCACTTTAAAGCTTCTCACAAGGGTTCCTTTTGTGAGCTTCCCTTTTTGAAGGTTCTTCCTTTCTCCACTATAGGGCTGCAGATGTTGCAGCCAACACTCAAAGCTATGTAGTAACATTTCTAGAAGGTAATCTTGCTTTCAATATTTGTAACTGGGTGTTTGTATTTTTACTTGTAGGTTTTACATGCGCATTACAGAAAGAGATTTTGTACCAAGGAAAGTTATACATTTCAGAAAACTGGATTTGTTTCCATTCAAAGGTTTTTGGGAAAGACACAAAGGTTGGTGGAATTTCACTGAATGAAAAGCATTTACTAGGATGGTGTGTAGTTAAAAACTAACCTATGTCGGCATCCTGAAATTGGCCTCCTACTTTCCTATAAATGTCCCTGGTTTTAATTTACCTTATCCCTGTTCTGAGTAATTCATGCCAACAGGCTGAAAAAAATCTACTCATGGGAGCAATGCAGATAGATCGAGAGGTCTTCTATGTCATTTCAAGGGAATAGGTGCACCTGGCAAAACTACGTTTTCCATTAGTCCTGTGTCAACATACTGCATAGACTTATTAGAATGGGAGTGTGTATGGCAGGTACAGAGCAGCAGACTACTCCTGCACCTTTTGCTAGTAGTATCATTGCACAACGCTGGTAAAGGTTCCGAGACGATTGTCACAAACCAATAATGCATTACTTAATTGTCGTGAGTACTAGCATTACGATGTTCTCTCCGCTTCTGCACACCTTTCAGCTCCTAGACATCCAAGTGCTTTAAGACAGGAGTATAGGGGCAGAAATAGCAGAGCTAATGCTTGGCAGAGGTGAGAGGCTACTCGGCTATAAAAGGAGGAGAGAAGCTAATGCAGAACAACCTGCAATTAAACTGCATCTTTAACTGCACCTGCATGTAATTTATCAACTTCATTAATACGCTCACACTTGGAGACTCGGATACATAGAGTTAGGACCACACTTTGCAGAGGTGCCTTGGCGCGGCAGCGTGGCTTCTACATATTTTTGGCCAAAAGTTTGTGCAACTAAAACCTCTGATTTTAACGCATACTGTTGACAGGGCTACTTGTTTGGTTGCAGGCTGAGGCTGGGGAATTTTTGTGTTTTGTATTGTAAGCCTTCCCAATGTGCACCCTGCTATAAAGGCTGGTTATAGATTCATGCATGTACCATTTTTTTCTACGGAGACCAATACAGCCACAAACGCGCTGCTCTCCCACCAGCTGTCCTTGTCACAGTCCAGGCAGCAGTAAATAACTATGCATGGACCAGCTGCAGCTCCTGTAAACTTCTGCCTGCTCCAAGAGGGAGCTCGGGCTGAAGGCTCTGCAGTCCCTTATGCAGAACATTTCATGATAACCTTTGCCACTTTTAATACTGGCAGTATGCAACCTAACCCTAGCTGCTTGTCTAATATAGTAACTATCTTTGGGTGGTGAGCTGGGCAGGCAAAGCTGAGGTTGAGACTGCTTCTTTAAATTCAGCATCCATGCTTCTCAGAGCACAGGAAATGGGCACTGTCATTTTGTGCTGAATTCTACTGAAGCAAGCTGCATAGAAAAACCTCAATGACTTTATCAAGATGGGGGAAAGAGCTGTGTTTTAGTATGTATTTTGCCTGTGGTTGGATTTCAGCTTTAATTGACTTTGGAAGGCCATCACGCACACTTCCGTGTGTCATATATTTTAATAACACAATTTTATTTTGCAGATTGTCATCCCAACAATTGCTGTAACAGTGCTAAAGAAAACCAAAACTGCCATACTTGTGCCAAATGCCCTTGTTGTTGCTACCGTCACAGAGCGGGTAAGTAATTCTCTAAATTCTCGATGGTGGCGGGGTGTCCTCCAGGGGAAAATAAATCATTTATAATTGTCTTAAGCTCAGCTACCTTCATACAATGTTCACCCAACTGCTACACTTCATAATCAAACATAAGAATGTTTTATATTTACATTTTTTTTCCTTTTTTTTTTTTTTTCTTTATACAGTTTATATTTGTGTCCTTATTAGCACGGGATTCCACCTACAAGCTATTAAAGTCTATCTGCAGCCACCTTGATGTAAGTATTCCAAAAACTGTGCACCTGTAGTTACTGCACATGGCAAATTTATACAGGGGCATATTTATGAAGCTGGTTTTCACAAAGGTAAATCTAACAGGAATCTTCTGGGTGCATGCGTTTTTAAATATCTGATTCACTGCAGTGAATGTTTTTAGTAAAAGTCGCATTGACAGCTTTATGAATGTGCACTAAAGTGGGAGCGGCTTTCTGCACTGAATACAAACACTGTAGCAACAGATGTCTGCTCAAGGAATAAGAATATACAGAAACATGGTTTTAAATGTACTTTGAATAAACTATTTGGATTTTCTTATCTTTTTTGGGGAGTGTGCGATTCAAGAAATTGGACTGGGGTATAACCTCACAACAAACAGGCTAAAAACTGAGATGAATCTACAAATGTAACCTCTTGCCGTCCGTCCGTAGTAAAAAAACGGACGGACGGCACTGCAGCATCTGCGGGTTGCCGTCTCCAGACGGCAATTTTTTTCTGCTCGCGCGCGCCCCCTAGCGGGCACGCACGGGCAGAAAAGACCCGCTAAATGCACACACCCGTTACCGGGTGTTTCACATATAGGCGATCGGCGGGTCCCTGCTTTATCAGCTTCTTTTGGGGTCCATAGGTGATATTAGGGGTCCTAGAGACCCCTAATATCTCCATAAAGAGGACCTGTCAGTGTGCCTTTGCTATTATATAGGGGGTTGTTATCCCCCTATATAATAGCAATAACAATAAGTGCAAAAAAAAAAATATAAATAAAAAAAAAGAAAAGTAACACATAAAAAAATAAAATAAAATAAAAGCCACATATAAAAAAAGGGGAAAAAACCCCCCCAAAATGTTTAACTCCCCCACCCCCACGTTTACGCGCCTATAAACGTAAATACGCGTCCGGTGCCCCAGCGCGCAAAAATTACAATTGCGCTACACATGTTACATATCGCCGCGAACGTCGCAGTGAGAGCAATCATTTTAGGGCCATCAATCACTGATAACACTAAACTGATGAGCGGTAACAGCTTTTAAAGCGTCGCCTAGGGCCAATTTTGGGTATTATCGTTTTTTGAGGTTTCGCGCGCACACGCAATTTTAAGGCTTGACATGTTTAGTGTCTTTTTACCCGACGTGACCCCATCTTTTATATTTTACCAAAAAATTGGGTAATAATAAATGTTTTATCATTTAATATAGGGGAAACTGTTTTTTTTTTTAAATTTCGGTAATTTTTCCTTAATATAGTAAAAAAATAAAACCCCCAGTGGTGAATAAATACCACCAAAAGAAAGCTCTATCTGTCCCCAAAAAAGGGTATAAAATTAATTTCAGTACAGTGTTGCATGACGGAATAAATGTCAGTTAAAGTACCGCAGCGCTGAATACTGAAAAATGGCCTGGATGGGAAGGGGGTTTAACACCGCGGATGTCAACTGGTTAAAATGTGACGCTACTAAGACGACTTGTTTTTTTTTTGTTTTTGTTTTTTTTTACTGCCTCTGTGTCACTACCCTTAAGTCCTCTTTTGTAAAGGTTGATTCGCTTTCAATGTGGTTGTAGGCTTAATCTGGGTTCATAGCACTTTCTACAGCACTGGAGTCATGGATGTACTTTACAATAGCAACTCGCTATATGGTGGGCTCTATCCAGCAGATTTTCTTCAACAATATATCGTATTACAAAGTGGGAGATTAGCTTGTGCGGTGCGCAACCCAACCCATGATGCCAACAACTTTTGCATATTTTCCCAGTGCAGTCAGCTACAATAATTGGTAACCTACATAAGAGAATCATGCTCTCATCTTAATCTGAAGGGAGCTGAAAAACGTATACTGTTAGTGGGGCGGGGGGGGGGGTCTTAAATCTTGAGTACCACTGCCCTAGAGTGTTCGTTTGTACAGTTGTGGTAAGAACATTATTGTAAGCTCCTTCAGAGGCAGGGACTGATTTACTCTGTAAAGCTCTGTAGAATGTGCCAGCAAAACCAAGTAACTAATTTCTGATGTTGGCATCATTTTCGGTTTTGTCTTTTTCTGAGACAGTCTCATAGTTTGTTGTGTTTCTCATCTTACAGAACGCAAGTATTGGAAACAGTCCCAATCCTTCTACAGATCACATTGATAGAGGAGAGCATGCTGCCTCTTTTCCACTTGTAAGCAAAAACACAGAATGTTGTTCCTTTTTTATATTTGACTAGATATTTAGCACAATACATGGATATTTTTTTACAATCCCAGGTAATGGGTCCTCCTGAAGGAGAATAACCCAAAACACACTGCTAAAGACACTCAATATTGCCTTAGAACAAAACATTGGACTTTTTCAAGTGGCCTTCTGTGAACCCTAACCTGAATCCGAACTATGGAAAGAACTGAAACATAGTCTGGAGAAGGCCCCCTTCAAACCAGAGACAGTGAAGCAGTTTGCTCAAGACTGGGCCAAACTCCCTGTTTGCAGGTGCAGAGGTCTCATTGAGGGCTACAGAAATAACTTGGTTGTGGTGGTTTCCACTAATCAAAATATTTTAAGGTCCCATTTTTATTTTATTAGTTTAAAATCTGTCAAAAAGACTGCTTTTGATTTTATTTGGGCATAATCCATCATGGTTGCCAAATACTTTGGTTAGTTTCTAGTTCTTTTTAGATAGATGTATCAACAATATTAATTTGCATCATGTTTGCTGCTATTTTTCACATGTGAAGTAAAATCCCAGCTTGCCCCAAGGCAGTATAAATGACATGTATAGGTTTTTCTGCGCATTGTATAACTTTTAGTATGAGGCGAGGGATATCTGCTTGTGCAGTGATGTGTTTTTTACATCCGGAGTAAGACACATAAATATATAGATAGAAGCTGTCAAATTGCTCAGTTAGAGAGATGCAGGTATTTCGATGGTAAGCCTTGTTTATCCATTTTTTTTTTTTTTTTTTGTGTAGGATTTCAGCGTAGACTTTTCAGAGATTGATGGTTTGGTACGAACACGAAGAAAGGACATAGAAGAATACAGTAGCACGGGCTCTCAAACACCAGAATCTGAAAACTCCCAAGGTTAGCCTATGTTCTTTTCATTCTGAATTTATTTTAAAACCAAAATGAGTAACTATGCAATCTCACGAGTAATAAAACTCTTAGCCATTTTATCTGTTTATCTTGCCAATAGAGCTGTGTTTTTCCCCACCTCTGATAGGGTGACTAGTGCTATTCACTCTGCATTGCACTAATACAACTTAATTGTCACCCTTTAGGACAGGATTGTCTTAGATGGACAAATAGTTAAAAGCTGATCAATGTAAGCATCACTGTCAGCTTTGTATGGTTTGTCCCAATGCCTATAACTGGAACTTTGCCTGGAAGTAGAAAAGCTAAGGACTCTACTAGCAAGAACACCAGGGAGTTAAATGGGCGACTCAGAAAATGAAAAAAAAAAAACTTCACTGTATATGGTGTTGACAAACTGAAGCATATATCATTTAGTTTGCCCATAGTTAAGTTGGATTATGCTAGAATGTTACAAAAAGTGTATATTCCATTAATATACTACATTCTATTAACGCAATAACTTTCGACCAGCTCACAATCGCAAACAAGTTATCAATTAGATCATTACAACCGATCACCCTGAATAAACTGTTTGGTAGGTCTGATGTGTTTTTGAAAGCGCATTGAAGATGTGAAAAAAAAATAATGCGAATGGCTGACGTTGCAGGCCTTTGTTTGCTAATGCTACAAATATTGCATTCTTTGGTCCACTGTGTAGAACATCCACTGACCTTTTACATTTGTTTTAGGTCTAGAATTCCAGGATCAAGACAAAAATGTCATAAAGTCTCACAAACCTGTAGTTGTGGAGAGTCAGATGAAGAGCCCTGAAAGAAGTAAATTGATACAACAAAAGCCAGGTAAGATGCTTTAGGAAGGTTTTTAATCCAAACCTACATACGAGCAAAGTATCTTGTGTTATTTACTGCATGTTGTTTTTCTTACAGATGACAAAAGCGTCTTTAAGAGACTGAACATTTCACAGATTACCTCCTTGAATGGTTTGCTTTTCTTCTATGCAATTCTGTAAGTTGTCAATTTCCCGGCATGCATTATATCAATTCTGAGAGTCTTGTGTTTTAATGTTTCTGTCGCAATGTAAGAAGCCAAATATACCTGAACCTCATAGAGCTAACTTTTACATCACTTTGTATTGCTTCTAATATGACAGAAACCGTATCATTGATTTTAATGGTTTGCCAGTTGAAGCTCAAAATGTAGCTTTAAAAGCTAATGCTTTTAAAGCAAAGTTATTGAGTACACATTAGCTTGCATCCTTGACAAAACGCCCCTAGCCCACTTATACATTCTAGAGCCACTTTAGTCTAAAATCAACCTACAAGTATGTTGCTGGGTGCAATATAAACACCCAAAACACCACGTACAAAACATGCCAAATCCATACACCGTGTCCTTGGTGGAATTCAGACCCTGTTGCAAGAGTGCTAACTTTTTTTTAACTTGTGTAATTGTGAACTGTACGCTAAAAAGTTTGCAACTTAGCTTCTCTTGGCAGATGGAAAGCAGCTGGTTGTTGATGGGAACCCATCCAATCAAAATATGGATCACCATTTTATTATTTTCCAAACTTTGCATCCAAAAGCAAAATGTGGCTATAGAGATTTGTTTTCTGTTCTCGTTTTAATGAGGCTTTCAGACATTCATAACCCATTTCAACTTTATATGGACTATAAGGGCTAGTTCACACCAAGCGCGGAGCAGATCCAGAGCAGGTGCAGCTCGGATCAAAACTGCGTCCAATGTATTCCTATGGTATTTTGAGCTCCAGTTCACATTTTTTTTTTTTTTTTAGACAAAAACGCAATAAACTTCAGTTCTTTGGGTCCCGAACTCCCTTATGGGAGCCAAGTATACATATGAGGAGTCCTGATTTTTGATCTGCATACTTTTTCCAGGTCAACTGAGAAACTATTGATAAAGTGCTGCTACACTTTGAGCTAGTACAGTGCCAGGAAATAGAAGGAAGGCAGTCTCAATTGGGAAGGATATAAATTTGTGTGTTGGAAAGATCGATCTTCTGAAAACCACTTTCAAGTCTATCATATGTACAGTGTTAATGGGTTTAGTGTATCTAAAGTCATTTTTGTTTCTGATAGTTTGGGAAGGGTCCGAGCCCCTGTCATATCATTTTTAATGAAGTCTGTGTCCCCTTCTGTTTTTGTGACATTGGAATAGAAAGGGGGGATTTTTTAGTGGTTACACTTATTCCAGTTATTCCTGTTGAGGTAGTAAAAAAAAATAAAAAAATCTTGATGGTGACCATAAGCAGAGTTGGCCAAACTTGTCCTGTTTTGCCTGTATGGGTGATGTTTCAGTACTTCTGGGTGGCAGCTTGCAGCAGCCCAGAAAGTCTTCTCTGAAACTAAACGGGTAGGTCAGAAGGTTATACCCAATCACTATTTTCCCCATCACCAGGACTGGCCTTGTTTTGGATAATAAAAGGAGTAAGGGGGGACAGAACACATGAAACTAGCCCAGAAATCAAGCATGCAAGTCTGACAGCTCACTTCTGTCTGATTTTGCTTTAATTAGGGAGCAGTATTTATTTTTTTCCACCCTGATCTGATTAGAGCTGTACAATGAGCTTCAGTTGTTTAAACCATAGCTCATAATGGGAAAACAATGCTGCTTCTGTCACTGCTGAATTTTTCTCTTTCCTGAAAATGTTCTGTAAATGTTCTTATTTATGATCTCTTCACAGTGTCTGTCTGCTGATTATCTCCACCTTGTATATGCAGTCAAGGATTGCGTATCTAGAGGAACGTCTTTCCACGCTTGGTTCTGTCCACACTGGGTAAATATGCTGGCAAGGTGCTTTGGTGCTTCAGAACACAGCTTATTTATACACACAGCTGATAATTTTTACCTACTTCCTGTTGGTGCCCTGAGCTTCCAGGCAATTGGTAGTTGCAGGATACAGATCAGCTGAGCTAGCATTGTAGGTGTAAGAAGAGGCTGCCGAGCAAAAGTTTTGGGGGGATTTGTTTGTACCACCAAGGTGTTGCACCTCGCTGTTGGTGTCCTTGGCTCAGAGGAAGGTGGAGCTGGGGTGAGAAGAGACAGGGTTGTACTAGAAGGGATACAGATGACACAAATGAATACTGCATAGACTTTCCTATGGGCATTGTGGTGGCAGTGTGTAAACTACTGCTGCAAATGGCCCTTCCACCTGAGAGAACTACAGAGAGAATGCTAAGAAATGTCATTCCAGCAGAAGTGCTTAAGGTATAGCTACCGGGAGCAGGTGTCATTTTGTAAATGGCACTTTTGTATGCATGTGTAACAATAGTAGCATATAAGGAATGTCTTCAATAGACACGCCAGTTTCTAGCTGCCTAAACTTCTATGTTAACTAGTAAATTGCTAACAATCCACTTCTTCCTTTTTATAGGTGGTCTGCTGAACAAGGAATTGGCAGTTGGCACATTAACGCAAACCTAATATGTGAAGAGTTAACAGCCAACCTGGAAAAGCTTGACAAGGTACCACTAATGTTGCTGCATCAGTCCTAGGCAGCATTAAATTAGACATGCATTAAAGTGTAGACACTGGTATTAAATCAGTCCCCTTGATCTTTGGCATTTAATAGCTACCCAAAAAGGCATACCCATAAAAATTGGATGCTCTGTAGTAGACTTGGAAACGGACTCTTCCACAAGTGTCGATCTCTGTGGTTCCCCTGCAGCTGTCGCTAGTTCCTCCTGCTGTCCACCACGGGGAGGGACCCTGTGGTGGACAGCAGGAGCTTGTTGCTATAAAGCTTTCGAGAGATAAAAGTATCCAATAATTTAAGTCCACTAAGCATCCACCTATAACTAAAATTTAGTTTGCAATGGCCTTGGCTTTAAAAATCAGTTTCCCAATCTAGTCCTGTGAACTCTTTTCAATGTGTCTTGCAGATTCAAAGAAGCTTGCAGAGGCTACTAGAAGATGCAGAATGAAACTTGATGTTTACACGGATGGTACACCAGTCTCTGCTGGACAGAGGAATTTTATTGTTGAAGCTGATCAATGAACTGCATGGAAAGCCAGGAATTTAATCTCAGGAAAGCTTTTTCTAATCCTTTCTACACGTTTGTTTCCTCCATAAAGTAAGCAATATGATGGGCAACGCCTCCTCGCATTCCTTGCCTGTGACTTTTAAGAGAATTCTTACATTTCACTGTGAAAATACTGTTTTGCACATGTTTCTGCAAATGTATATTAGAAGCACTCCTCCCCTTTTTCTGTCTTATTTATGTCAATGACTTTGTTTGCTGGAACCGTGTACCAGCCTGGTGGAGACTAAATGTTTGCAACATAATGCTGCCACATTCATTCAAGATGCTGTGATATTGTACTGGATCTTCTAGCCTATGAACTATGAAGAAATTAGCAGTGCAGCAGTCTTTGTTGCCCACTGATGACACATTAGTGTACACAAGTGTAATCATTCAGGCGCAAGACTACCTTGCCATTTAGTAACAAAGTATAAACTCTTGACAGCTGCTGCATCCTTTTCACGTGCCTATAAAATATTCCTTTGATAGGACCTGTCATAGAAGGCACGATTTTGGAAGGAAACCAACTGTCTTGATGCAAAAGTTTAAACTAATGCAGTCATGATTGTTGCAGTTATGTATAAAGTGAACCTTTCAGCCATTTAGCCAAAGCCTTATTAGCCTGAAAACCACACATTGTACTCTTCTGATTCTTGTGCTTTTTTTCCCCCTTTTTTAAGGGCTTTATTTCTTGGCTAAGCTCCACCCTCATCAGCCCCTTGTTCCGACAATGGTGCCCTTAATGGCCAATGAACTCTTTGAAAAAAGTATGGTAACTGGGCAGTGCTTTGGTGGGAAGTTGGACCTGTAGTAAATAGTGAAATGTGCACAGAATAGTTTTTCTGGAGAGTAAAGACAATGGACACCTTGTGGCATCTTCACTGAGGCAGATCTTTTAGCTTTACATGGTTAAAATGGTTGACAGGTTTTAAGCATGCATCTTTGTAAATGCCTGTTCTCACCAAGCACCCCAAGGTACTACTTTTCCGAGTTCCTTCTTAGGACTACTTGGCCTGATCGCTTCACAAAGTCAGAAGCACCGACCACACCATAGTCCTCTAAGTATATATGTAAAAGTGAGGTCAGAGCTCCTGACTATATGAACGCAAGCAGATGGTATGGTTCCCATAAAGGTAATGAAGTTAAGGAAGTGACAATGTGAACGCTGATTTTCCACTGATCCAAAAACACACAGGTACCTTTCTTAAAGGTCATCTTCAAATTTCACAGAAGCAATAGTGATTTTTCCAATTATCAAATTCCCACACCTAGATTGATTCATGCATGATCCTGTGGTTAATATATTGGCAGACAAAATGATGACTTCTTATTAATGTAAACCCCAGCTGGTATACAGTGTGTTTTTTCAATTTTTTCAATCTTGTTCATATCAAACTTAATACAATGAAAGATCACTTTAGCATTTCATTTAGGGCATTGTTGCTCCTCTATTTATTTAAATCCACATGTCTATTGTGTGCATTTGACACTTTTTTTTTTTTGTGCTGGAGGGTTAATATTTCATATAGTTTAAACCAACACTGTTTGTTTACCTGATATTGGCCAGGATTTGGTAAAGAGAGCTGGGACAAGTGTGCAGTGGAGGTCTATGTAGCTATTCTACATTTGCTTGCATTTGTTTTGTCATGTATACTTGTGCTTACGTCTTTGCTCTTTACTGAATTTCAGTCAATGTATTTTCAGGATTTCTGTGAGAAATTAAATACCTGGAGAATTTTGTGGGGTTTTTTATGTGTATATTGCATCAGTTATGCCATAATCTTTAACACTAGTCTTACAAAACAGGTTGGATTATTCTCGGGTACCTGACTTGTTCTGCATCTAAGCTAAGTTTTATATGGTATAACTATGTATGTGAACTGTAGTTTTTTTAATCATTTCTATGAAATGTTTGTCATATTGCTAAAATATTAAACTTATACGTTGCACCTGGAGAAAATGTTTGACCTCTTCCTTTTAGACTGAAAAGTAATTCCAGATTGAAAAATGCATTAGCAAGGGAAAAAAAACTTAGCTAAAAAGCAGTATGATTTTTTTTACTTGTTTCTGGAGTTGCTTTGTGGTCAAGGACTTGTACGGATGGTAAAGAAAGTCCGTTCAGATGTGAGCATATGCCCATGTACACAAATCCGGCAGTTCTGACTACTGTGTTTTTGAGAAAGGGAGAAAAAAAAAGAGATGGATAATATTTCCTCTGGGTTTTCTCAATCAGGCCTAGGCAGTCTAGATGGCTAGTCTAGAATGTCGTTATGGGTTGGTAAATGCAAACCAGATTGGTAGCTTTCAAGCAAAATAAGGCCTCCAAAAACGCATAGGTTTTGCTAGCATCTGTGGCTTTGAGTGTCGTATTTTCCTGTAGTTTATTTTAAGAGAAGTTCCGTGGATTACAGAACAAAATATTTAATACACATTATACAGGTTTTAAGCCACAATGCAAATCTTAGGGCTAGTTTAAACTCTGTACTTTCAGGATGTTTATTCAGCAGGATACTTCATCCTTTCTATGCACTGAGCAAAATCCTCTGATTTGCATTAACCATATAGCCATTCTGAAGCTGTAAATTTACTAGTATAAAGTTAGTTATAGATTAAGTTAGCAGTGCACCTGGGCTGGAGTAATTGTATAACTTGCTGTTTGGCAGACCTGAAAGCTATAAGCATTGCAGGAAAAGTATTTACATGCCACACCTTTCAGGCAAAGCCATAGCATAAAGAAATGAAACGCAACTGGTTTTTAAACAAAGCAAACTACTTCCTACAGTACATTCCATTAGTGCCTACACCCATTCTTAAAATAACACGTCACGGAAGTTTTTGCTAGTGGCTTCACTGATTTTTAACGCACTAATCCATTTTTCAGTAAATTGTTCCAAGGTCCCATAGTTCTCAAGTTGAGCCACATTGAGTTTATAGAAATCTCATGGATTGTGGGCGGGCGGTGTAGTGATAGTGAGATCTGACAAACCTCAAACTGTGTGGAGAGAATTGGGGATTACTGAACACCACCAATTCTTGGTTGTGCCCTCTGGTCTTTGTTATGGGGTTAACCGTAAAGAGTTTGTTAATAAGGTTGCTGTCACCACTGAACAGTTTATACAGGAAAATCATGCCCCCCCTTTATCGCCTTACTTCCAAAGAGAACGTATTTAATTTTTAACAGCCTTGTTAATGAGTTTGGTTCCCCTTTGCTGGACTTTTTCCAGCTCAAGGACATCTTTTTGGAGTACCGGTGACCAAAACTGGATTTTGGTGCAGAGGAAGAACATTGAAACAGGATGCAGTTTACATGATAGCAAGCTGTAGTCAATGGGAAACCTAAGTGCATTTCCTGCCACAACAGACTCACGTGGCCCTGTTTTGGCGCAATTGGCACTAGGTTTCTGCTTTCCTTACTAGTATGGGCATACCTTGTAAATAAGCTGTGTAGTCAGGATTTGGTCACCATGTGGAAAAGAAGATATTGACTAATTACATGCTGACTACACAGAAATGTAGCGTACACATAACATAGGGGCAGAAGATCACATGGACTGAGACTTCCTGCATTCTTTTAAACATACACCTAAATCCAACAACCTATATAGCCATGTGAGCCACTACTTCCTCCAGTACATTACTGTCTGACCCAAATATTAAACCTTGAGTCAGTGTTCACTGTTTCTTTGCAGCATTTCAGTTTTGTTTTTTTTATCCAGATATTGCTGTTGTGCACCAGTCCAACCATCATTGCTATTTCATATAACATATAGAAAAAAATATTTGTAAGAAGTTTCTCACAGTCCCTAATGCTTTGGTAGTTTGAATGTGATTGTCAGTGAGAGTACTGAAAAAGTGTGTATAATATATGTATATAATATTTTGTTTCCTGTATCACCAGTTTGAGCTGGCTTCTGGTCACAGTGAAGCAGAACTCCTATGGGGTCATTTGAGTGGAACTTCAGGTTTTATCACAGCTATGATGTTTAGCATTAGTAGCTCACTTGTTGTCAGGAATTATTCTTTAATCCATGAAGAAGATAACATTGGGGCATACCTAGTTGTTTCTCGTAATACTTAAACAAAATACAGATTGTCAGTTGTAAATACAATATCATGTTCCACCAGCTGATTGCTATTTGTGTACTTTGCATCTAAAACTGTTTTTCCACAAAGATTATCATGAAACCCAAACTGACTATCGGCTTGACGCTGAATGTTTTGGTTACCATCTATGAGGAAACCAGTTATAGCTTCTAAGACTTCACAAACTGGTCTTCATGCTGAGGACACATTTTTGAATGCGGCCACAATTAGAGAATTAGACAAACCAGGATTTATGGTGGACTTTTATTTGATACTAACCATCTTCATGTAGCCTGAACTTCACAAATGAAAGTTGAGAGAAATCATAAAAGGGAACTATGGTCCAACCTTTTTTTTTGCCAAAAGTTCTCTTTTTAGGGTCACAGGAGGACATGTACTAATGTCTTCCTGTGACCCAAAACTGTATATAGCAGGCTGGAGGAACAAAGAGGGGAGAGGGAATTCCTGCGGGGAGCGGTGACTGAGAATCCCTGCTCTCTGCAGGGAGATGATTGGGAAGTAAGCGAAAACATACCACCAAATGCTCAGTTCCCGATCAATAGAGCCTATCTGAGCGCTTCAGTTTTATGCATCAGCTCTAATTATGGGAATCAGTGTAATTCACTCACCCCATAAATCTCCTTTAATGGCCAAGTTCCACCAATTGCCATATCCCAGTTTAATGGAAGCATTTATTGGCCCCTGTGGCATTCTCGTTGGACAGGGAATACCAGCTGATTGAGCTATGCTCATAATGATCATCTTGCATCATAAAGGGGCCCTTAAAGAAGAACTTCACCCTTATTGTAAACATGGCAACAAAGGCCCCTTTAGAAATGTTTAGTGATGGCAACAAGGAGATACTTCTAGATAATTGCAGGCTTTTATTCTTTGCATAACGTCTTTTTCTTTACCCTTTTCCTCACAGTGGCCAATTTCACTGAGGGCAGATTTATCCATCTTCCCTTACTTCCTAGAACTCGGTCTGCTTCCTGAAACACATGACCTGAGGGGGCTAAAATGCCTTTCGCCGAGATGTTTTGAGATTTTGCAGTTTGCAGTTTACAGTTGAGATTTCCGAGGAAGGCACTGGGGATGAAGCCTTCCCCGGATGCATCTGTGACTACATCACCAATGCATTGCTCAATTAGGAAGTGGAAAAAAACAGTTATTGTAGAAAAACAAATTGTAATAAATGTAAGGTGATTTTTAGTGAAAAGGGTAAATGTCTGCTGACATCACCAAGAGCCAGACATAATATTCAGTTTATGTAATACTACAAAATTCTGTCCGAGACTGCAGACATGCAACAGATGGTCAAAGATTGCAGATGTGTTGTAGGAGATGGTTGAAGGCAAATATTCTATTGGAGGTGAAGGAAAGAGACATGATTCAGGAGACAAAGACTGCAGACATATTACATGAGAATGCAAGTGGTCACGTCTAATAAAGCCTCTTAATAAATCAATGCTTCCATATTTGTGTTCCTTAGCCCCTTCGTATGGCATACGCCAATGGCAACAAAAGGGTTAAGAAACAGACATATGGAATGTAGCAGCCAGAAGTCTGTTTACATGTGAAAAATCCTGATCACTTACACGGCCTACCAAGTGTGCATTCCGCCCCCCACGTGCTGCCAAGTGTGTGCCCCCATGTGATAGCAATTAAGTTAAGCAAAAAAAAAGTTTTAAAAAAATATAAAAGTTTAAAATAAATGTAAAAACACCCCCCCCCCCCCAAAAAAATGTTTGACGTTCCCCCACACCCAAATGGGGCATCTTGAGTTCCTAGAGGGCTGAAGGAAGGTGGGTGTGGGCAGGCGGGCCTCACCTCTTAACTAGCCAATGTAAAATGTAAGCCAATGTAAAACAAAAGGTAAAATGTAATTCTTTTTAACTGTTTTGGTTAGCACATTTCCTTGGGGAAACCAGGGCAAAAGTCATTCTGAAATTAAACTTGTGCTGGGAGACATATAGAGGCGGCCATTGCTGACCTCTTACTGAACATGACAAAAGTGAGTGAGTGGCACTCACAAGCCTACGAAAGATCTTAGACAGTGCTGCAGCCAAGAACAGTCGCAAAGAATTTCACTCCCTAACAAACAAACATGTGTAAGTCCTGCTGCTCACTTGAAACAAGCCAAAGGATAATGTTTTTCTATTCTTAGCTTTACAAAGGCTAAAAAGAATTTCAAGTTCATCCAGCTAATGTCTGTTCTCATGCAATAAGCACCCTTCCTCATGACCATGACCCAAAGCACACAGCAAAAATGACCACACAGTGGTTGAGGGAGAAAAAGGTGAATGTCCTTGCATGGCCTAATCGGAGCCCAGACTTAAATCCCATTAAAAATCTGTGGAATGACTTAAAGACTGCAGTCCAAAAAACATTCACCATCAAATTTAACTGAACTTGAGCGGTTCTGCAAAGAGTGGGCAAATATTGCAAAGTCTAGATGTGCAAAGTTAGCAGAGATATATCCCAACAGACTAAAGGCTGTAATTAAAGCAAAAGGGGGTTCAACAAAGTAATGACACAAGGGGGTGATCCTTTTTCCAACTCTGTTTTTTTAATTTATTTTTTCTGACATGTTGGTGTTATATCTTTTTCTTGGATGTTATTAGTTGCACTGAGTAAATACAGCTGGATAAAACAAAAACTGTGTCTGTCTTCATTTCAGGCTGCAAAGCAACAAAATGTGATTTTAAAAGGGGGTGATTCTTTTCTATACCCACTGTATATGCTCCTTCTCTCCAGTGTTCTCTTTAATTGTATTCCATTACTAACATGTATTTCCTATGATCCTCAACTACACCTATTCTCCATATTGTATCCTCCCCATTCATGCTGTTTTGTATGAATGAACCTATACAAGAACATTCGACCAGAAGAGAAATTACACTAAGAACATTCGTGTTTGCCCCATTCTGACAATACCTGGTTAATTTTTTATAAGTGGATCCCATAGACTTCAGATCTGCCTAATCCTTGGACTTCTTTGACCTCACTGGAACACACTATGTCACATGTTTCAAACACAAGGCCTGCGGGCCAAATCCCGCCCACCAGGTCATTTCATGTGGCCCTCGCACCTCTCCTGCAGCTGCGGCACCCCCTCGTCTCTGCCCCCACCTTGTCTCAGCAGTCGTCAGCCAAGAGGCGGATAAAACTCCTCCTACAGATCCTGCGCCTCTCTGTGTAGCCGTAGCACCCCCTTGTCTCCGCCTTCCCTGGTCTCAGCATTCATCAGACTCTGGTCCTCCTGCATACCTGACACTTTCTGCTTCCCAGCTCTGCCTCCAGCTTCTTCCTGGCAGCAGCACAAGGTAAGGGGGGTGGGGGGCTCTTCTAATCCTCGCTCTTTCATTTTGTGTTTGTTTTATGCAGAAATTGATCAGTGGATAAGGAAGGTGTTGGATATGGTGTTCTAAGGTGAGGTGGGACCTACTTGATGGGAACAGGGTCAGGCAACATCACCTTATCAAACTTCATATGCCACAGTTTGCACATTAGATCAAAGCGCAATGGTTTGTTTTGCCATAGTTCTACCTGTCTCAACTGGGACCAAAAAGTTAAAGGAGAACTATGGGGTGAGTGGATTACACTCATCCCCATAGTTAGAGCTGATGTATGACATTGAAACTGTCACAGGTCAGCTCTATTGATTGTGAAGTGAGTGAAAACACACAGCTGATCCGCTCACTTCCCGATTGTCTCCCTGCAGGGAGCGGTGATTGTCAATATTTCAAGCAAATTAGTTGTGCAGGGAGAAAGATACTGGTCACCAGCTGCAACAATGTATGTTTAAGCACTGAAAAGGACTGGTATGTTGCGCTTGGTTTGAATAATCTATTTGGTTTTGAATTCCCTCATATTTATCATTAAACTGTGAAATAATATGTTAATCTAAGTCTAACACCCGTGGTGATAATTATGTTGTAAATAATAATAATAAAGTGGTGATTATAAATATTTCGTACCACGGAACTCTGTGAATAATAAACTTAAATCTTCGTTATTAAATGATTATTTGTTTGTGTCTCTTTTCAGTGATTATCTTTGAAGTGTGGGATTTTCTAAATACTATATGGCGTGGTCTAGTGAACCCCACCCAACTTAAATAAGTGTACCCACTATGTGTGTTTTAAACACATCACACTGGGGGATTGAACTTATGAATATAAATGTGCAAAATAACAATGGTAGTACTTGATTAATATGCATGAACGAATTACAAATTAAACTCCAAAAATTGTTGGATAAAAGGTGATAACCTTATCATAATATAATGTGAATATGTGTGTTATGGTAGCTGTTCTATTTACTTTCCCGTGAGTAAATTACAGCATGTATTCAGTGCAGCGTGTATTCAATGTGACAAACAATATGGCATTTCAACAGTTAACTGTGACAAAAATACAATGTGCCCAACAAGTTAGACTGGTATAGTCACATACAAGAGACCTTTCAGGAGTGGAACAAAGCCAGCAAAGTCGCCGCTGTTAATGCTTCCTTTCCACCTTCCTAGTGAATTAATCTTATCATACACATCACATACTGCAAGCGTTAATTTCCTCTCTTCATATTCATTAAAGAAGAAATCTTATCTGCAGTCCACTTATCTGTCCTTATCGAGGTCAGAGATTTGGGGAAACAGTCAGAAAAAAAGGTAGGATTAGAGGCTCTTTTTTTTTTTTTTTTCTTCACTGTCACAGAGCTGATAGAACCACTCGTATTTCTTTCCCTTCCAGTTAGCCCGTCCTTCTCCTCTACGGCCGCGAAGCCAGCTCACCGGGTGCAGTTGGAAACAGGGCAGGGCAGATTTGGTGAAGGGAAAACGAAAGAAAAAACACTTGTGCAGCAATCAAACCATTTATTAAAAGCAGAAAAAAAGTTTGCACTTACAAGATTGTAGAGTATAAAAACATTTGAGTGTAAAGGACACTCAGCCTATTGGATCATCCGGTATGCCGGAGAAGAATCCCTTGACGCGTTTCGTCGTGTCTGAACTTTTTCAATCTCCCACTGGAACTTATATAACAGTTAATTACTCCATACATCAATTAACGTCTAGGTGCACCTACTCTTTAATAGCAGGTGCGCTACGTCCCAGTTACTACCAGAATTGGCAAGGATGGAACGAAATCCCTCCTATATTGCATTTTAACACCAATAAAAAGGATATTATATGAAATATAAATCTCTGCGAGTTATATTTAAACCATAACGGCTATAAATGGTAATCATAGATGGATACATAAAATTATTTTCGTTAAATAAAATGTGACTATGATTTAGATTATTACTAAAAACATTTACAATTCCGTCAGTCAGTTCACATACCGTATTTTTCGCTCCATAAGATGCACTTTTTCCCCCCAAAAGGAGGTGGAAAATGTGCCTGCGTCTTATGGAGCGAATCCCGACGCCCGAGACATGCAGTTTCGGACGCCGGGCGAGTAGTAGGAGCCACTGCTCGTTTAATACGAGTGATCTAATGAGATCACTCGTATTAAAGCCGAGCGGCGGCGATCTAGTGCAGCAGTAGGAGCCACTGCTCATTCAATACGAGTGATCTAATGAGATCACTCTTATTAAAACCGAGCAGCGGCGACGATCGAGATCACCATAGAGCAGACGAAGAACGGACTTTCTTCGTCTGCTCTGTGTGATCACTGAGACCGTGGCACTGTAATCACAGCGCCACCTGTCTCAGAGGTCACTAACTGCAGCTTCTGTCACAGAAGCTGTGTCAGAAGCTACAGTCTGTCGAGTGCTCCATAAGGCGTGCCGGACCTCCCTGCGTCCTATGGTCCGGTGCGTCTTATGGACCGCAAAATACGGTAATTCCAATAATTCATATAATACTTGTGTATATATATATATATACACAATACATTAGTTATTCGTGTCCTTCGCTCTATACTTCAGATTTTCCCATTATAACAATAGGGGGCATCTCGATCGCTGGATCTCCAAGGGGATCATTTTAATACAGTTATACAAAGGGGTATAAGGCTGGGCACACACCTTACAACCATCGCAAGACTTTTGTCTTGCGATGGTTGTAAGGTACTTAAAAAAAAAACATACGATCTGCCTATCTTGCATAGGCAGATCGTACTTGCAATGATCACAAGCCACGCCCCCTGAGGGCGGGCTTCCGATGACCGCAATACCGAACGGGCAGTGTGCCCTTGCGCACACTGGCCCGTACGGCTTTTATCGTACGGACATGCCACAAACCCGCCGAACATCGTACGATGCTCGGCGGGTTATCGAACATGTCTGTAAGTTAAGTCGTGCGACCTTACAGTAGTAGAGGTCGACGGCTTCCACACACCTTACGTTAATCGTACGATTGCGGGATTTCCCGCGATTATCGTAAGGTGTGTGGGGACCTTAATACATATTCATGTCAGTCACCGCTCCCCACAGGGATTCCCCCCCTTTAGGAGGAGGTTAGTATATGTCCGTCCGTGACCCTAAAGAGAACTATGGGATAAAAAGGTTACCCCACAATTCTCTTTTAAACAAAGTTATTGTAATAAGTGCTTGGTCACATTTGTCTGATTATTACAAAAAAATTACTTTGTTACCAAAACTCATTTTTCAATAAATTGTACAATAGTTATACACCTGAATATCTGCTTGCCATTATTTGTCCTAGATGTCTACTGTACAGAGCTAGTTATTACTATATCCAGCAATAATCAAATGAAGAGACTGATTTATTATGATAGAGTAGATAGGTACATTGATACCATCTTACAGATACACATGGCCCTTTGGGGGGGGACACCCCTGCAGATGTATGTACTAAAGTCAGGATAGTCGGGACATTTGGTTTTGTTGGACCCAGACTGAACTAAGCAATTGTTAATATCACAGCCGGGGAAAACCGAGCAGTGTTAGTCACCATAACACATGCTATGTGTGAGTGATGAGATCTATAAAATCCTCCTTGTTTTCATGGAAGGCCAAACCATATTACCCTCAACTGCATGTGACCAGATCTATGGCGTGAATGGGTTGGGCATTTATGTTTCCACATAACGTTGGAATCGCACAACTTCATACAAATGTGAAAAGGTAAATATAGAAAGCAGGAACAGACAGTTTTACAATGTCAGGAAACGGTTACAGGCTTATTCCGAGTGCAAGGAACAAAGTATTAAAGCAAAACTGCTGCTCTTCCCCGCCTGTATGGGCAGAGCCAGCAGGGATCCGAGGAGAAATGAAGCGCTGAAGTCAGCCCGGGGTAGGGAGCGCTGTCACTTCAGAGCGGTGAGAAGAGAGAGAGACGCCAGCTCTCTGATCTCTCTCTGATCTCTCTCTCTCTCTCTCTGATCTCTCTCTCTCTGATCTCTCTCTCTCTCTCTGATCTCTCTCTCTCTCTCTGATCTCTCTCTCTCTCTCTGATCTCTCTCTCTCTCTCTCTCCTCTCTCTCTCTCTCTGATCTCTCTCTCTCTCTCTCTCTCTGATCTCTCTCTCTCTCTCTCTCTCCCTCTGATCTCTCTCTCATCTCTCTCTCTCATCTCTCTCTCCCCCGATCTCTCCCTCTGATATCTCTCTCCCGATCTCTCCCTCTGATCTCTCTCTCCCTCTGATCTCTCTCTGATCTCTCTCCCTCTGATCTCTCTCGCTCTCTCTCTCTCTCTGATCTCTCTCTCTCTCTCTCTCTCTCTGATCTCTCTCTCTCTGATCTCTCTCTCTCTCTCTCTCTCTCTCCCTCTCTCTGATCTCTCTCTCTCTCCCTCCCTCTCTCTGATCTCTCTCTCTCTCTCTCCCTCTCTCTGATCTCTCTCTCTCTCTCCCTCTCTCTGATCTCTGATCTCTCTCTCTCTCTCTCTCTCTCTCCCTCTCTCTGATCTCTCTCTCTCTCTCCCTCTCTCTGATCTCTGATCTCTCTCTCTCTGATCTCTCTCGCTCCCCGCTCGGCCATCCTGAATGACAGCTCCCTCTTCCACCTGCCGCCCGCCGGATTTAGCGCTTCATTTCTCATTGGATTCCTGCTGCCCCTGGTGAGGAAGAGCAGCGGGGACCCGAAAGAATCTGCAGGCTGTGCCACTCCTCTACTCCCTGCCACCCTGTGTTGGCCGCCTGGCGCCCCTGTTGCCATGGCACCCTGTGCTCACCATGGCAACAGGGGCAAGGAGGTGCCTCACTCGCCTCGCCCCTTCTACAGCCCTGCATGAAGTACTGGGTTTTTGTATACATAGCAGATAGGGTGTGAATGAGATAAAATGTCTGCTTAGTTTGTAGTGCAGCCCTCTGTTCCTGATGGGGAGAGTTACTGGGATAGAATGTTAGGACAAATCCAAAACTAGACAATAGGCACCAGAGGAAGTGATGAGGGAACTCTCTCAAGGAAGATATCTGTTCTGGTAATAATAGTCAGTGATTGGTTCCCACCCCCATGTTGGGGATATTCCAGGGAAGAGAAAACTCCACAGTTAGGAGCCAGGTAGAACTGAAATCCTTTACGGGGCTTCTAACCCTCCCCACTGTTTCTAAAACTCAAAAGTTTTGACTGGAGTTCCGCTCCATTTATTTGCCATGGCTGTTCCAGCATTGGTGTCTGATGAAATTTACATGCAGAATACAGCTCATCAGTGTAACAAACACTCCCAAAGCAGGTTTCACCTCTGACATATGTCTTTATTCAACCTCAAATACTATGTAACTATGTGACTCGATTCTAGGAGAACTAGGATAATCTTCCCTTTAGAATCTTACACTAACAAGAAATTACTCAGAATATTGGTTACTGGTTTAACCACTTTCCGTCCGCCCATTGTAAATACACCTGCGGACAGCGGACTCTTGCCAGCGGGTGGATGTACATGTATGTAATCTTTTTTTTCCTAGAGGGCACGCGTGAGCAGAACCCTGCAAAATTCTTTTAACAGCCGTCACGCCTCCACCTCTGCCGGACCAGCACTGCGGCTTTGTACTCTGTAAATGAAGGAGAGCAGCATTCTTCCACTGCTGATCTCTCCTCTCTCTCTAAAGGCAGAACTGATGCCAGAGAAGAAGCTAGTGAAGAAGATCTTTGCTTCATCAGCTTCTTTGGGGGTCCCTAGGTGACATTGGGAATCTTAGAGAACCCTAATGTCTCCATAAAGTGGACCCATTATTGTATATCGGCTATCTTGTAGCCCCCTATGTGGAAGCAATAAAGTTAAGTGTAAAAAACAAAAAAGTTAAACAAAATTAGTCACATAAAAAAGTAAAAAATTTATATTTAATTCTCCCGGCCCCACGTGCATACACATATAAATACACATCGGGTGCGTTTACATGTGAAAACAAAGATTACGCCACACATGTTACATATCACCGCGAATGTCAAAGTGCGAGAAATAATTTTAGGGCCATTAATCACCGATAACACTAAAATGATGAGCGGTAAAAGCTTTTAAATCGTTGCCTGTGGCCAATTTTAGGTATGGGAGTTTTTTTGCGATTTCCCAGGTGTGCGCAATTTTAAAGCTTGACATATTTGGTGACCCCATCTTTTATATTTTACCTAATATTTGGGTAATAATAAGAGCCAGTTCACACCATATGCAGTTGTGATGCAGTCCGTTTATTTTGGCTGTTGCAGTCAAAATACATCACAATGCTTTCCTATGGGCTTTCTTGTGCTTAATTCACACCATTGCAGTCCATTCAGATGCAGTCAGAGAAGGTAATGCTTGTCCTATTTAACCTGCATCTAACTGCATGAAATGCATCAAAACGCACTAAAATGCAACAGAACGCATACAAAAAAACAAAAACAGAATTGATTGTGGCATCATCCAGGGACATGCAGGGGGAAAAAAACGCATCACAAACATGTAAAAACGGATCGCTATGCAACTGCGCAGACGCACGCAGTTGTGATGCAGTTTCTGGTGTGAACTTAATGTTTCAAAAACATAACGTAGCGAAAACAGGTTTTTTTTTTTGCAAACTTTTCAGTACCTTTATCATTACATAGTAAAAGATTAAAAAAAACCCAGTGGTGATTAAATACCTCCAAAAGAAAGCGCTATCTGTCCCAAAAAATGGTATAAAATTCATTTCAGTAGAGCGTTGCATAACTGGATAAATGTGAGTTAAAGTACCGCAGTACCTGGTCACCAGAATGATGGCAAACACAGCTTCACAAAGAGATTTTAGGGTTGTATGTTTTAAAGTGACACGGTCACAAGAAATGGATATGAGCTGCTGGTTTAATTTAAAAACTGCCCTGGCCAAAAAAAAAAATAGCATTCACAGCTTCATTAAGGGGTGTTGGGGTACTGTATTATATATGCTTATGGGATAGCTAAACGCAAGAACAAAAATGTTATACATTAACACTACCAGCCTAGGTACACAATTATGGCATCCGAATGGTGGTTACAAACCTGGTAGGGGGATGCCTAGAGGGAGAGTTATGGCTTTCCTGGAATTTTAGGGGAGGCAATGTTGTACAAGGATGAGATTGTGGTGAGAGCATAGGGAATCCTTCCACTCCCGATATATATTCTTTAACTGCCTTTGACTGAATCTGGTACTCTGCATCTTTCTGGGAAGCGCTTAAGAGATTGGCTGTAAGGTACACATCAGGGAGCGGATGGGGGGTGGATTGGTTGTAACTATATTGTAATAATTTACCTGTGCCTAGGGGAGGGTTATGGTCAGAGGGTTAGTTATTGGACCTTGCATGGTCCTTTACGGTTGTTGGCATACGTTATGCCGTAATGTATACACTGTTGTGTATGAATGGGGTGCTATGTTGGTGCCCGAATGTTACTGTAATGTAATTGTTTACTATGCAAAATGAATAAAAAGATTTAAAAAAAAAAAAAAAATGTAATACATTGCAGCTTACCAGTTCTTGTGGTAGGTGTGATGTCTATATACATTTCCATTTTTAAGCCTAATAAAAAAAATTTTAAAAGCCTAAAAAGATAAAACTAAGGCTAGGTTTACACCTGCGTGATCCGTAACCACGCAGCAAACCTGCACCAAACCGCGCAGATTGCAGAGTGTTCACGGAGTCGGCCGCCACAGCCGATCAGTTTGGCAGTGTCATTATTTTCTAATGGCATCCTAGTTGCACCGTGCTGACCGCCACAAATCTGCCCGTGCAATTGAACACGATTGAGGCTAAAAAAAAAGTAGCGTGCCATGTGTACTTGTACCTCTTGTTAGCGAATACCCCGCGGATGTAAACCCAATTAAATCAATGGGGCCGCGCGGCAATCACTGTGTGCACCCGAACACGATTGCGTGGTCCTGCGGCGCGTGTCCCGAGCATCGCTCAGATCTGAACCAAGCTTTATGCAGGTACTACATTTAAGGACTGGTAATCTGCAATACTACTGTATATGACACTTTTTGTTTTTTGGGTTTAGATACAATTTAAATACTCCATTTACCCGTTTCACAATGCGTTCTGTGTCCTTTTATCAGAAAGTAGACCTTTTACACAAGGTAGTAATAGTGATATCCTTTTTAGGATTTTGTTTCCAGGGCTGCAAATCTTCAGAGCCCACTTAATACATTACTTTGAACATGAGCATTTCCACTCTTTTGCATTCTGTCTTTAAGAATGTTATGCAAAAAAGGAAAACAAAACAGACTTTCTGGCTGACAATGAAATTATCTTCTTGAACATTCTCATCTTCTTACTGTCATCTGTATCTAATTTCATCCTCAGACAAAGTCTCTTGCAGAAACAGAGGCCATTTCAAAAGAGCTTTAAACTTCCTGAAGAGGATTCTGTTTTAACATATTTGTTTTTTTTAAAAAAGGTTTGTATCATAGAGGTTTTGTAGCCAATCAAGACATTGATCCAACAGGGGAACTTGCTAGCTACTGTCTAGTCTGTTCCCTGCTGATACGTGGCATTTAATTGATAGAAGATGATCGCAGTTTCTCAACAATTTATCTGGTGTTATTTTTTTTTAACATAGCTGTTTGCTTTTTCTCCTCGTTTTTTTCTCTTTTTTTACTCTCCCTTTTGAAGACATTAATATTACTATAGTAATGAGGTGGGGAACAGATACTGGATATTATACACAAGTTAATATAAATGATATCACTATTTAAAGGTAAAAGGTTTTTTAAGTTGATGGAGGAAATAATAAAATAATAAGGATTGAAGAATTGGAAGGGGCTATAAAGTCCCTTAGTGTTGTTTATGGAATGCTGTATAGATTTTTCTTATAGTTTTTTCTTTTGTATGTTTGTTGTCTATATTGGAAATAATAAATATATATTGAAACATAACTGTTTATTGAAAACATGAATAAGTACCATATGACAACAACAGATGGTATAAAGAAATAGTTGCAGAATGATGATGTTTATGGTTGGACTTGATGGACTAATGTCTTTATTCAACCTCAAATACTATGTAACTATGGATTTGGTCATAAGAGGGCATCAAGGAGTAACAATCATCATCAAAAACACTGCTCAGAAGCTGAACCTGCAGCTCAAATGGACAAGGCAGGGTAAGAAACCCTGGCAGGATATTCCTTATAAAAATAAGTCTTTGTCAGCTATTTGACAATGTACAATTTTTATTTGATAGCATGCATATTAGATGCCTGAAGTGAGAAAGGATGCATTTTCTCATCTACGCGAGGCTACACCTACAGAATGTACTCCTACATGTGTCAGAAGTTCTTTTACTAGATACTAGAACTTCTGGCTTTTGCATCTGGAACTCTCTACCTTTTTGAAGTATCTATAGATGGGATAAAGGCAAGTGTTATATACTGTTCAATTAAGACTAAAGCTGGCCATACACCTTACAATTATCTGCAGATTTTCTGTGGTCAGATGGAAAAGGTGCAACAGATTCCTCCATCTACGCTAAACTGTGTGGATGGAGTAATCTCCACCTGGGCCGATCTGTTGCACTTTTTCCATCTGACCACAGAAAATCTGCAGATAAATTGTAAGGTGTGTGGGCACCTTTAGACTTGGGCTGGAAATTAAAACCTCCAAAAACATCTATTTTTTTAGAAATGAGACTCGACACAGGTGTTAAACTGTCCCTTCTTTTATGCCAAATAACTGTCAAGAGCTAAAACACCTGGTGGTGGCATGGTGGTTTCCGGACTTTAATTATATAGTTCCAGTGCCCATAGTGGGTGTCTCCCTGCAGCCAGCAGGTCCCAGAGATTAGTCAGAGAAAGAAAAAAAAAAAAGAAGGAAATTTCAGTCTCGTTTCCTCCTTCCCTCATTCCTCCGCCCTCCTCTAATGGCCATGCAAATGAACCTCACATTCCTGGTAAGCACTTGGTAGTGATGTCAGACTATATCCATAGTTTCCATGTCACCATAAATTGTGAGTACCTATCCTGGGATCGTGCTACTAACTCTTCACCCTTTCTTTAAAAAAATAATTTCTTTAACCCAATTCTTTAATTTGCGGGGTATCTTGAGACCTCCAATATCTAGCCAGTACAGTTCTTGCAGCAAATAGAAAACATTGAAAAAAGCCTTTCTTGACTTCTTTAGTTGTTCCTGGTATAATAGCCAATAGCAGGGTCTCAGGTGTAAACAGTCACTGCACCTTAATAAAATATGCTTCTATTCTATTGACCATTTCCCAGAAAGATTGAATCTCTTGCCAGGCCCACCATATACAGCACGTAGCACAGTACCTCTCTCTACTCCACATCTCCAATATCGATCCAATATTGGTCGGACATGTTTGGGAAGATTGTATGTAATAAAGTGGGGTATCTAGACCATCTGCTCAATATCTTAAAGTTCCGTTCCTGGATGTAGCTTGAAATACTTAATTTAAATGTTAACACAAAAGATTGTTTCCAATCATCATGAGATAGCCCAATTCTGTTTTCCATCCCAAAGGGAACCCATCCAGAAGGGTTCTGAGCAAGGGTGCGTGGCCCCCGGAAACGCGTCAGAGTAGGTATATTGTGCTGGCACACAGGGCTACTATCTGTGCAGCTCTCACATGCTGTGTTTTGCGTTTTGCAAAAATGAGGATCCACCTTCGATTTTGAAGGCTCATTGTCATCTACTCTTTTGTGAGTATGATCCTATTTTTGCTGTTTTTCAAATAATTTTTTTTTATCTACACTAGGGAAGGCACCCCTTGTTTTTTCCTTAGATATCCCAGTCTCCCTGACTGATGTGGGGCAGTGACCTGTAGAACTTCTGCATGTAAATCTCTTCAATGGAGTGGTCATCTATGGCGCTATTGATTTTTTATTTTGTGGGCATTATTTTTTCTGTTTAGAGCGGCTCTGTTTGTATTCGTACAGCTGAATACGCGCTGACAGCCGCCAGTGTGAATGGAGCCTTAACCAGATCACAGGTGGAAAATCAGATCTTCTGCCACAAGATTGACACCTCTGAAGATCTAGATTCCAAACCTCCAAACAAGAAGAATTAATAAAGATTAGAGATTGGAAATCATAAGGTCCAGGGCAGAAATATGAGTGAAATTGGAGGGACTTCCAAACTACATTCCTTAAGCAAGGAAAGACGAAAATAACTCCAGCTCCATCAGATACACACACAGAAAAACCTTTTGACTCCTTACTCACCCAGGCTTGCACAGTGGAGGCAAGGCTCAGATCCTTGCTAGAGGTCTGGGTGGAAAGTTGTCTGTGGTTCCCTGGCTGATGGCCACAGTAACAAACAGGGTTATTCACAAAAGGCAGGAGAAATGAACAATTTAGGACAATATAATTGGACAGTTTTTCCCAATCAGCTAGGTTGTCCTAGATTGTTCACTTCTCCTGCCTTCTCCAAACTCTTCACCCTTTTGTGAATAACAAAGAGTCACTTTTGAACTTTAAAGAAAAAAACACAGACATTCATTCATGTCACGATCTATTTACCTTAAAAGCCAAACCTCTAGTCTTTGATCAGCAAGCAGTTCTATCACTGCAAGCATCAGAAAAGTCCATGGTGTTCTATTTCCCAATCTTTCTTGTAAAGAAGAATGCAAGCTGCTGGAGACCTATCATTGGTTTAAAAACTAAACAGTCCAGGATGCCCATTAAGTCTTAATCAGCATTTAGAGCGTTCATACTAATCACCCTCACAGGATCCCTCCAATGTTATTAGTCCTGTACATACTTGGTACTATTGAACAAAGTCCTGATAAAAAGGGGACCCACTGAACCCTGGAAACGCATTGGCTTTTTACAATATAAGAATCAGAATAAAGTTGAATCTGAACTTTTATAGGTTTTGCTTTTGGTGCTTTACTTCTTGCAGGTCAGCCCTTTTTTCCCTTTGACTTTCTACTAAGATGCTGGGGATATGTTGTAAAGCACCTTTATTGTGTAGAGAAGGGACTGTCCTGGGGGGGGCCATGGAATTTTGTGACCCAGATGTTGCAGGCATGAAGAGGAAGCAGGAAAAGAAAATATATGGGGAGTATAAAAACAATTTTCTCTTATACTGTATATTGTAGCTGCACTCTGCAGATCATTTACTATATGGGTATTTCCAGCTGGATTAACACAACTGCATTTGCACACGCACCTACGACATGAATGTTATGATACTTTAATGTGTTGTATGCATATTTTTCTGGCCTTTCAATGCACATTTAAAATGTGTCAAATCACACAATGCAGAAAAAAGTGTACTTCAATATTTTGCTGTAGCGTGAACCCAGTCTTCATTCACAAAATTGATAGAAATGTTTATTTCAAGTGCTGGTGATTTGTCCGAGATCAAGGTGGTTTTAGGGCTCTTTCACACTTGATTTTGATTATCCATGCACACTGTGTTACCTGGGCCCATGGCCAATTTGAATGGGCCTCTATGCAGGGGAAATTGTTCCTGGTCAATTTGTTGTTTTGGGCGAGGGGGTTTACTGTTACGCAAAACAATGCATGGTGTAATTGGCATCGTAATACACCACAGGATGCTTGGTACATTAGTGTGCATTACCATAACACAGAGGTGTAAATAGGACCCAACTAACTTTCCATGCACACATATTGACAGCCCTCATAAGCAGCACACAATAGAGAGTCATCACACACTGTAATTAAACTGAAAAAGGGTAAATGCCACCAAACCCATCTGATAAGGTTCTTGACTGTCATTCAATATACAAATGTAATACATTCATTATTGTTATAGACGGCACAAATATTTCACAAGGACTGACCCATGACTGCATTTTTGCAATCTCTAGGAAAAATGTATTTTTATTAGGCAAAAGGGCAATTCCAGTGCTGCATCAACAGCCCATTATTTATTTTCTTACCAATATGCTACAACAAATACTGGACTTGTCAGACAATAGTTTTGAGGAATTTATTTTTGCAAAGTGCTGTATGCATCCCTGTACAACACCACTCACATTGGTGACAAATACAGTACAGTGTTAATGTCACTTGTCATTGAAAAAATTATGTGAACTTATATACCCGACCTCTGTCTCTAACAAAACAAAAAAGGAAAACTGGTTTTACTGACTCACCTTCTGTCAGTACATTTGTGGATAAACTCTGCTCCTTGACCCACCAGAACAACCCTCAGAATAGTAGAAATCCCCTCAGTTTTCTTTTCTCTGCCCTTGCCCCTTGGGTCATGCATTTCTAGGCATAGGATTCCTTGTACGGGGATGAATCACCCTGATGGCAATAGCCCTAATGCTAGGGAAGATCATGTCTGGTCTAAAGGAATGGCTATTGCTGGGCAGGAGGCCTCTAATTACGTAGGTTTTTTTCTTCTTCTCCTGTTTTATATATGTCGCTTCCCTCTTTACCTCTCTTCTCTTACCATTTTCTTCTAGCAGGGCATTTCCAGCTTTCTTCGCCCCATGCTGTCCCAGGAGCTGCATGTTCATCTGGCATGCGTTCTAGGGTGAAATGCAGAAGTGACGTTCTGGTACTTCCGTTACCCTTCCTTGCATTCCACACTGGTGGTATCTGCTGGCGCTACTGGTCCAGTCTGGTCCAGTCCAGTCTGCGCATGCAGGGCTTGAAATACTTCCATTACCTGGTGTCTTAAGGAGGGTGTTCTCATGGGCTCAGCATCATCTGCAGAATTTGACAGCCACCTACTTACTGGGTCCAGAGAGTTGAAGTTGCTCCTGTGGCCTCTCTAGTGTTCTTGCACGCCATTACTGTCTGCAGGACAGGATGCCCTCTACCATCCTTGGCACTTCAAATTTGTTTGCCTGTATCCTGAGCAGGATCGGGCAGTTGCTAAATGTATTTCCTGGCCCAAGTAACCATGGTTTCCTTTCCTACATGAGATAATCCTTTTGGAATAGGACTTTCTTCACCCATATGTACGCAGGCTAAAATGGCTTGGACATTGAAAGGGAAAGGCTGAGAGACCTAGGCTCCTCTCTCCTGTAGTTCTAACCCGCTTACTAAAAAAATACCAAAAGTTTCACAAATTCTACATACCATAGATTTATTAAAAGGGG
>NW_017308082.1:71468-79503 GCF_000935625.1 Nanorana parkeri | reverse complement strand
AGAATTCTTCTATCAATAACATCCTTGACATTTTCCAGTCAACCGCAGACAAAGGGCTTATCCTAGGACTTTAAAAGTACCTGCATCATATACTCTTACAGGCAGTCGCTCAGCAGATCACCCCTCTAGTGGTTAAATTCCTCATAGCTGCAATTAAAAATAAGACCTCAATTAAATTTACTATTAGTCCTGAAGGCCTTGACCTTTTCTCCTTTTTCATTTAATTCTGATTATATTCTTCAGCCTACCCACAATTCAAATTTTGAGCGGCTGTGGTCTTATTATGCTTTACCTTCCTTATTGCTTGCTAGTTAACCACTTGCTGACCGGGGTATTTACACCCCTTTCCTGGACAGGCCATTTTTCAGCGCTGCAGTACTTGACATTTATTCCGTCATGCAACGCTGGACTGAAATTATTTTATACCATTTTTTGGGGACAGAGTTTTCTTTTGGTTGTATATAAATCACCACTGGGGTTTTTATTTTTTACTATATAAATGAAGAAAAAAAAAGAAGTACTGGAAATCAAAAAGGAAAACTGTTTTTTTTTTTTTAATTATGTTAGGAAACATTACCCATTTTTTGGATATATATTTATTTATATATTTTAAAAAATGGGGTCACGTCGGGTAAACAGACGTCAAGCCTTAAAATAGCGCATGCCCGCGAAAAAAACAAACAAAAAAAACAAACACCACACCTAAAATTGGCCATAAGCGAAGCTTTAAAATATTTTTTTTTACTGCTCATCAGTTTAGTGTTAACAGTGATTGATGGCCCTAAAATTATTGCTCTCACGCCGACGTTCGCAATGATATATAACAAGTGCTGTGTAATTGGTGCAATCGCCGTTTTTGCGTGTAGGCGTATATCAAATTAAAGTGCCAGGTCCCCTTTAGGGAGACATCAGGTGTCTTCAAGATCCCTAATGTCACCTAGGGACCCCCAGAGAAGCTGATGAAGCACAGATCTGCTTCATCAGCTTCTGTACCAGAGAGTGACAGAGGAATGCGGAAGTGATGTAGTAAACATTTTTATACCATTTGTGGGGGACAGAGTTTTCTTTTGGTGGTATATAATCACATCACTTCCTGCATTCAGAGACCAGCGAGGAGAGCGCAGGGAGATACATAAGCGGTCCGGCGTCTTATAAACAGCCATTGCTGGCTTTTTCAAATTCTGGTTTCCTGCTCGGAGGCCGTTTAAAAGACGCCCACCCGCATCCAGAAGGCTCCCGTCTTGCCGTTTCTGAATGTTCGGCAGACGGGGAGGTGGTTAAAACCCACAAGGAGTGCCGATACGAGATGAGCCAGGAATACAGAAAACTGCTGACATACGTACTGCAAGTTTTCCTTTCCTGGTTCTCCTCATGTCAGCATAATCTTCTCCCTGGTGGCCATCACAAGTTAATGGATTAGACAACAGGTTTGTTTTGTTAGGTCCGTGATACGTGCTTAGAAGACAAGCTTCATCCCTGTGAACAAAAAAGTGAATAGCGAAATCACCACACACGTGTTGTGGTCCTCTCAAAAAATACCCTGAACCCCGCCTCGGGGAGCAAAGCTTCTGACAGGGGCAAGGACAACCTCAAAAATTATGTTTTTCCAGCAGAAAGAGACCACAGAAGGGAAGGTTCTGTAAACAATTCAGTACTCATTCGCTCAAGTACTAATTGATTAATTGTAGACCCTGGTGACCTTGGGTGTACCTGATGGTGGAGCTTCCACCTATACTGGGCCCCTGAAGGAGTATTCATAACCCACATATTGCCACTCTGAACAGGAGTGATCTACCTTGAATTATATGCGGAACTCACAGCTCTGGTGGTAGGGAGGGATGGGGGGTATATTGTTTGTAACTAATGGAAGTTGTGCCCCTGGAAGTTGTGCCCCTGAGTGTTGAAACTCAGGTGATATAAAAAAAAAAAAAAAAAAAAGAAGGAAGTGAAGGTTCTGTACTGTACTCCTAGAAAAGGGTTTTACTGGTAGGACAAAAATCCAATTTTCTTAAATCGTACTAGACACAGGCAGATTTAGAAATGATTAGGATGTCCCAAAGCTATGCAACTAAGGGGTAGCCAACACAGAAAACCACAAAACGCCCCAGGTCTTTCTGACGTCACACACTCAAGAGTAGACTAAGGTGCCCATACACTGAACGATTCTCGTACGAGAATCGCCGGAAATCCCGCGATCGTACGAGAATCGTACAGTGTATGGAAGGCGTGCAACCGTTTCTACTGTACGGTCGCATGTCTTCCATCGAACAAGCAGGCTGGAAAACCCAGCCTGCTTGGAGTGAGTGGCCTGCTTGTTCGACAACTGACGTGCGCACGCGCACACTGGCCATTTGCAAGGCCGCCCCTCCTTGCAGTTATCGCAAGTACGATCTGCCTGTCCAAGATGGGCAGATCGTACATTTTTTTTAAGTACTTTACAACCATCGCAAGACTAAGGTCTTGCGATGGTTGTAAAGTGTATGGCCACCTTAAGTCTTTACTGTTGCTGGCCGAGTCACCTTGTGCGGTTAGGGTCAGGATTCCCCTTTAGGAATGACAGTTTGGTAGGACCAGAGGAAAAATTGACAAGTTAAAAGACAGAACAGACCTCACACCTGTGAAATTCTGTGGTGTGATCACCCAGGACTCTCAGCCACAGGAGCTGAGAGGTGTCAGGAAGAAAGGGGTTTTTTTTCCAGGGAAAGAGCTGGCTTTTCAGGTCTTTCCTGATTTTCTGGGTTCTGCTTGGGATCCTGGAGGCTTTAAAGTGATTCAGTAGGGAAGAAAGCTCCAGTCCTGGGTCCAGGGTTTAGCAGTGACCAGCACCCAATGACTGCACAGGTGTGCACAACCCTTAAGGAAAGGGTGCTGACTAGGGGGAATTAACTCCTGCTGGGAAATAGGAACAGACAGTGATCAGGAGTCTGGAAGACGAGCCGTGAGCCTGATGGGCCACCAGTATAAGTGTGGGACAACACTGCAGAGGACTGGTGGGACAGAATTATGAAATGTTAAGAGTAGAAGCCAGGAGGCTATGTTTGCGTTATGTTGCTAGCAGTGAACGGATGCTATACTGAACAACCCCTGTGAGGGTATCAGATGTGGATGTGTGGACGTTCGTTTGAATAAAAGTGGGCTACCAGGCCCTTAAACAGAAGGTATTGTGAGTGGACTGCTTCCTTAAAGTACTCATCATATGTGCAATATCCACACACTTTTTTTTTTTTTTAAATACACGCAACTCCTATTTTAGCAATCATATGCAATATGAAGTCTTAAACAAAAAGGACCTCGTGTCCAACTTTATCTCTCTGGCAAGCCCCATAGACAAAACATCTGGATGCACACATGAGCAGAATTTTTTTACTAAATATGTAAAGTACAGACTTTGTGTCAGCTCCAGAACATAAGGCTTTGTTTCCATATCCAATGTTCAGCTGCTAAAACATTAATGACCACAGACACAGGAGATGGCGATTTTCAGCAGCCTGACAGGATCCTCTGTAAAAGGTCTTCTGTAGCAAGGGTGACACCGTCTGTCTTCTTTAGTGAAAAAGGACTAAAAATTACTTTTTCCACAAAAGTTTGAGTAATGGACACATACCACATTTTGTTAGGAAAATGTCTCATTGTGAAGGGATGACGTAGTCTTTTCATATAAATGTCTGCCATTTGCAATGATTGACCTTGAAGCTTTTCAACATATTGTTTGATAATTAGAAGACTGCCACCTAGTGGACATTTACTGGAACTTTATGCCTTGTGCCAACGGCAAATTCTTGCTGTAGTTGATGGTACTGAAATAAGAAAATATATGATCACTTATTGAGACAGTTTTAGTAAAAAGGATACTGTATTAAGGTGTATTACAGCAAGAACAAAACAAAAATTACCCAGGTCAACCTTTCCACAGCTTATAATGACAATAGCACAGATGGTTTTTCCAAGCACGTTATTGTAAATGGGCCAAAAAAAAAATTAAAAACAATTTAAAATATCTAGTCTGTCCATGATATAAATACTATAGATAATATATATAAAATTAATGATACCACCAAGACAAGAACCGACCCATCAGCTAAGTTCCAGATCTAACTTGGAACCGCTACTGAAAATATGAAATAAAAAGGTTATTCCTTTAACCCCTTCGTGACGGGAGACGTACATAATAATAATAATAAAAACTTGCTGCTGTGGAAGAATCACACAGCAAAAATGTAAAAAGTGTGTCAGTCATTTAGGAACAGAAACTAAAAACTAGCTCAGTCATGAAGGGGTTAATGTGAAGGACATTAGCCAACATGAAGCAGTATCCCAAAAAGCAGACCAACAGCTGCAGAAGCCCAGGATCGCACCAGGGGCATTCAGTTCAGTATCTTAGCTAGAAAAAAAGGTGACCGACTGAAAATACTTCGGTGTTAATTATCTGAGATGCCAAATTTTACATGTTTGGCGAGTTACCTGGAAAAAAACCCCCACACAAATAGAAAAGCGGTATTGCTGATTCTGGACCATGTTCCCTGTTCGTTTTTCTGCCCAGCTATTAGCTGTAGTAAACATTTTAATGCTGTGAGCAGATTGTCTCTGTATACTCGGTTTGTCCAAAGAGCCCTGTGGAAGCAGTTTGGTTGTGCACACAGTGGATTGGTGATTGCTCCCTAACAGATAATCCGCTGGATGAGACACTCCCGTTTGATGCTGTTGGGAGCTGGAGATGCTGGGCTTCAGTGAATAAGAAAAGTGCATAGCTAAAGAGCTGTATTTGGAGGAGTGCTACCTGGACTTTACAATTCGCTTCTATTTATCTACTACTAATAAACCATGTTCTTGTCACTTTACTTGCCTGATGATGTTGCCCACGAGCCCAAGAATATAATCACTTTTTGGGTTTTTTAATATAGACCAGTCTATTGTATGGTTTGTCGGTGCTTAATAAGGACTCCTAAATGTAGTCTACATAAAAGCATTAACCATCACAGATTATTGCATGTTTACTTACCATGTTGACCTTCTCATATAATGTTTCCAGGAATCACTTCCAGACTCTCTTCCACCACCAGTGTGTTTTTCACCACCTTGATACATTAAAAATAAAAACCTCACTATTAGAGTTTGAGACACAACGATGCCAAGTAACAACAAAAGTGATTGCAGACATAACCGTTGTAGTTACAGCATCCTTTGTCCAAACCAGAGCTTCAATAAAAAGCTGCATTGTACGGTCTTCCATGATTCAAATGGTTCATCGATGAAAACAGGACTGTTCGGCCCAACATATCAAAAAAGGTATAACATTAGGTTTCCATGATCTTTGAGCTACTTACGATTTAGAGATATACAGTCGTGGCCAAAAGTTATGAGAATGACAAATATTAAGTTTCACAAAGTCTGCGGCTTCAGTTTGTTTGATGGTAATTTGCATATACAGGTATTCCTCACTTAACGACCGAGTTCCGTTCCTACGACCAGGTCGTTAAACGATTGGTCGTTAAGTGAGGAACCCTATACAGTACTGTACTGCATTTGTACAGTACTGTATAGCGTTGCAGATGTACAGTACCGAACAGTGTACTGTACATCGGGCAATGAAATACTTACTGGACCCGCAGTGAAGATCTGAGGACATCACTTCTGTCGGCGACACGTCGCGCTGGCGTGCAAGGTCGGAGGTCGATCGGCGGTCCGTCGTAAGTGCGAGTTGTCGCAAAGCAGGTAAGTCGGTAACCGAGGAATGTCTGTACTGCAGAATGTTATGAAGAGTGATCAGATCGATTGCAAAGTCCCTCTTTGCCATGAAAATCAACGTAACCCCCCAAAATACATTTCCACTGCATGTCAGCCTTGCCACAAAAAGGACCAACTGACATGTCAGTGACTCTCTCGTTAACATAGGTGTCAGTGTTGACGAGGACAAGGCTGGAGACCACTCTGTCATGCTGATTAAGTTAGAATAACAGACTGGAAGCTTTAAAAAAGGAGGGTGGTGCTTTAAATCATTGTTCTTCCTCTTGTAACCATGGTTACCTGCAAGGAAACACGTGCAGTCATCATTGCTTTGCACAAAAAGGGATTCACAGGCAAGGATATTGCTGCTACTAAGATTGCACCAAAATCAACCATTTATCGGATCATCAAGAACTTCAAGGAGAGAGGTTCAATTGTTGTGAAGAAGGCTTCAGGCGCCCAAGAAAGTCCAGCAAGCGCCAGGACTGTCTCCTAAAAGTTGATTCAGCTGCGGGATCGGGGCACCACCAGTGCAGAGCTTGCTCAGGAATGGCAGCAGGCAGGTGCGATTGCATCTGCATACCCACTGAGGCAAAGACTTTTGAAGGATGGTCTGGTGTCAAGAAGGGCAGCAAAGAAGACACTTCTCTCCAGGAAAAACATCAGGGACATACTGATATTCTGTAAAAGGTACAGGGACTGGACTGCTGAGGACTGGGGTAGAGTAATTTTCTCTGATGAATCCCCTTTGATTGTTTGGGGCATCCGGAAAATACCTTGTCCGGAGAAGAAAAGGTGAGCGCTACCATCAGTACTATGTCATGCCAACAGTAAAGCATCCTGAGACCAATCATGTGTGGGGTTGCTTCTCAGCTAAGGGAGTGGGCTCGCTCACAATTTTGCAAAAGAACACATCCATGAATAAAGAATGGAACAAAAACATCCTCCCAGAGCAACTTCTCCCAACCATTCAGGAACAGTTTGGTGACGAACAATGCCATTTCCAGCATTATGGAGCACCTTGCCGTAAGGCAAAAGTGATAACTAAGTGCCTTAGGGAACAAAACATCAACATTTTGGGTCCATGGCCAGGAAACTCCCCAGACCTTAATCCAATTGAGAACTTGTGGTCAATCCTCAAGAGGCGGGTGACCACACCCTGGGCGGGGCCCCCCCCCCCCCCCCCCCCCCCCCCCACACACAAATTCTGACAAACGCCAAGCATTGATTTTGCAAGAATAGGCTGCCATCGGTCAGGATGTGGCCCAGAAGTTGATTATCAGCATGCCAGGGTGAATTTCAGAGGTCTTGAATAAGAAGGGTCAACACTACAAACATTGATTTTGCATAAACTTAATGTAATTGTCAATAAAAGCCTTTGACACTAATTCAATGCTTATGTGATTATACTTCAGTATTCCATAGTAACATCTCACAAGATCTTAAAACCCTGAAGCAGCAGACTTTGTGAAAATTAATATTTGTGTCTCAAAACTTTTGACCACGACTGTACAGGATACATACACATCCTCACCAATACTGCCACTTACCAAAAGCTCCACCAATTTCAGCTCCACTGGTTGGTATATTGACATTTACTATGCCACAGTCTGATCCCTTTGGTCTAGGAAGAAAAAAGATAATTTGATACCAAAATCCAATTCAACCGATCACACTGCTTCTAAAATTTCAAGAAGCTGCTGAATGCCAATTTATTCTTTTGCAGATCAGTGGAATAATGCCTTGTATGAACGAATATGGATTAAACTTGTCCTAAACTAGACTGAAATACTGGAAGTTTAAAAAGAAAGAAAAAACGAATTTTTTGAAGCCGTAATTCTTTAGCCAACATCTGTTAGTTATTTTTTAGGCCCTATAGGACAGTTCAAAAATTAAATTCTTATGGGTTCAGTTTTTGGCATAATTGTTTTGAGCACATATGGCTGGAATTCAATGTACCAAAGTCCATATATTTCCAGTTATTATGCGATAATACTGTTTATTTAAAAAGGTTATGGTTACGTTTAAGGACTAATGGTAAGCATTTGGTGTTGAGGTAAGGTTAAGGGTTGCATCTATGGGGTTAGTGATACGTTTTAGGTGGTTCAGGCAGCTTAAGGCCTGACTCCCTGTAGCAGAATAATGTGGCATCACTCACTGCAGTATATACTCTTGTATTAATTCACCCCCAGGGCCTGACATCCTAGGCTCATATGAAGTGGGCTGAATAGTGTTAGGCATCATTCAAACCAGAGATGACTGAAGCGGAGGTGATGAGCTTGCAAGGGAAACTGTTGGAGATAGGGATTTT
>NW_017308082.1:69631-71279 GCF_000935625.1 Nanorana parkeri | reverse complement strand
TTTTTTTTTTTTTTTTTTTTTAAATCACAGTGCCCATAAACTTAGGTGAACTCAGGCAAGGTGAGCATAGTCATAACAATCCGGAGTATGAGCCATTGGTACAACAGTAACTTTTTCTAGAGAAATAACTACACAATAAAATAAAAAAAGCTGTACCCAAGCCAGCGGAAGATCCTTCCTAGATCCTTTGTAAAGATGCTGCTTGACAGGCCTTGCTTGACCTCATTATTCCATGCAAAAGCTTCTTCTTCAGTCTAAAAGTAAAGAGAGTGAATGTAAGAATACAAAAAGGTATATGAAAAGCTCAGAGGCCCTGCATTGTTAAGCCCCATCAACATTCAAAATGTTCACTGCTCATTATGGAAGGCAAGATCTGATTGCTGTACGTGTACTGTATGTCATTAGTCTTTGCCTACCTTATTAAAAGCTAAGTCCTGCCAAGGCTAATATAACATTTATGAGTGAACACTGCTCTGTCATCTTCTGCCTTCATGCATCTTTCTGGTGCTCCAGCAGTGAGACCTTACAGCTGGAGTTGACTATCCTCAAATCTTCCTGAAAAGTCAAGCATTAGGAAAGAATAAAATAGACTGAGGCATAAGATTACTGCAATTAGGCCAGCTGTTGCTGGGGAGGGAGGTCTGGTATTATGAAATTACTCATGCCTGTACTTCTACCCCTCTAACTATGAGATTCTAAACATAAACCTTTTATACGATTGTGTGCATGATTAAGTAATGCCTCTACATACATCTTCCCCCCCATCTCTTTAGCTGTGATCCACACAGTAGGGATGCTCCACCTGTTATTTAAATGTATAGGACTAATTCTAGACCCTCTAGATTAATGACCAGCCAGTGAATTGGATTGCATTCTTAATGATGTAACAGAAGGCAAACATCCAAATCCAAGCAGCTTCACTAATCTGCTTATGCACTTACTGCATAGCTTGATTGTTGGACTTGTGTTAAGCTTCTATGTACCTTAATATCAGTCCAGAGAGATCCTATATTACATGTCAATCATGGATCAGTTCTAACAGCTCCCAGATTATTACAGGTCAACCAGTTAGATTGTGCAGCAGTTACATGCCCAGATCTGTAAAGCCAGTCATTTTTGGATGCGTGCCTGTGTTATACAGATTGGTTGTTGGGGAGCAGGGTACCCGGTGACCAGCTTGATTTCAAACTGTATATACAAACCAACAAAATTCTTCGATACCTGAGCAGCTCAATTCTAGGAAGTGGGTGCTACCTCTCATTCACAAAAATTAAAGCATGTGTGGAGAACCCCTAAATGCTGGACACACAAGTCATTGATATATATATTTCCCATCCCCAGGCAGACCAGCTAAAAGTAGAGACCAAGTTATGGTGCAAGTTGCACTTTAGAGTCCCCCCCCCATTATTATACTGATCTCACCCTGATGCAAGTAACTGTGCAATATTTAAGCATGGAAGCACAGCATATCAATAAATATTTCTCAGCTTGTCTAGTCAATGAAGCCAAATAGCCCAGCACTGCAATAGTTAACATAGCAACAACTTTGACTGCACACTAGGTTCTCTATAATAAAAGCACTAGCGTGTGATAAAGAATAATATTTATTATAGCCATTTGCCAGCTCAGCTGCCTTTTACCCCCCCCC
>NW_017308082.1:66665-69200 GCF_000935625.1 Nanorana parkeri | reverse complement strand
ATTCATCCATCTCTCATTATACACAGAGAGAGTTAATTCACTAGCTTAATTACAGCATATCCTCAGGGATCACACAAACGCATGCCGTCGGACGACAATACTTTTTTTTTTTTTTTATAATCCAACTAGAATGTTTTAACATCCTTCTTGTTGTTCCTGGTTTTCAATGTCGTATTATATGCACAGATATGCAAGCTCTCCCTCTAGTGGCCAAATGAACACAAGACATACAGAAAGCATTGTAGAGAATAAATCATGAAAAGAGTATCGATTTCGGTCAACTCAAACTGTACTTGTATTGAGAGAGATTAATGGCAGATGCAATCACTGTACCACACTTCTAAAACAGGCATGCCCTTTTATTTGTTCATTACGTATAAAGGCTGTGCAAATGGGCAAGAATTATAAGATGTACAAAGAAATCAATTATTCTTACTGCTAAAATTCCTTTTCATGATTTTGTTTCCAATTAAAACTTTGCCAGAGGTTCTAATCCTTCCCTGCTCTGTTAAAAATTTGGTTTTTGTGTCTCCATTTTAGAGATTTCTCTGTCCTGGCAAGTTAGGTGCCAAAAACTTGAAAGTTCCTTGGCAAAGGGATACAAAACACCAGTGTCCCTCATATCCTACTGAAATCTCTATGAGGAGATTTGTGCAAGGCTAAGTGACATTGCTTGCCATAAAGCTACAGGGGGTCGGTCAGAGCCATGTCCTCCCAAATCAGAAACTAGGCCTATTGGCACCTTAAAAAAAAAAAAAAAAACCTATTTCTATATACCCAAGTGAAAGCTACAAACAAAAAAGTACTCCATTAACAACACAATACCTGTACATATAAATGACTTACCATTACTGGAGAAAGCTGCACTCTGGGCTCCCTCTTTTGGCAGATTAAGATACCAGTGTCGGGTCACTGATCAAGTTGCCTCTGCCATAAAGGGAGAATCAGTGTGCAGAGCCACCGATTGATGAGCTGTCCCTGGTCCCCTATGGCACAGACCACATGCTTAATGCACTGACAATGGCCATGTAACAGACTGCTGAAGGGACCCTGGAGCTCCTTAGAAAAGGCGTGTTCCACAGTTGCAACAATCACTTTTTGTACACAAAGGATTATGCTTGGACATAGCTTAGCGTGGCTATTAAAGCTGACATTTGGGTAAAGTTACCCACTGCAAGAGTTAAATACTTGTTTTTTGTCTAGGGAGAACAAAAAAAAAAAAAAAAGAGCGAGAGACAAGGACGCGTTTTAACTTAACTTATCCCTTGCACGGTCAGCCTATGCTCTTCTCCACTCTGACACTTTGGCTTGTGGGAGGGCCCTGGGCATCCTCACTTACAATACAGGACTGCGCTAGTCCTGTATTGTATGTGATGTCAGAGTGCCCACGACTGACAAAGAGAAGCAGCTTTGGGAGACCGCTTGTGCAGCCTGCAGGAGGAAAGAATAAAGTTAGTTTTTCTGTTCCCCAAGACAACGAGCATTTAAAACCTTGCAGTACATAAGGTGCCCCACTGCAAAGGTAACTTTTTTTTTTCCCGCAGGGAATTCAGCTTCAGGTATAAGTCTGTTTATATAAAAAGCTAAAACAGAAAGAAAAAGAACATACCTTGAATTTTAGAACGTAAAGTATTGGAGCAAATGTTTCCTTGTGAACGATTGGGGAGTCATGAGCAAGGCCAGTCATGATGGTTGGTTCAACGAAATTCCCGGGACGATCAATTACCTTTATAAAAAGGTATTAAAAAAAAAAAAAGTAAGAAGAAGAGGTTACTGATCATGAAGATGTTATCTCTTCACTAATACTCATCTCCCTTTGACATACCTTACCACCACACACAATGGTACCACCTTCACATTTTGCTTGTTCAATGGCAGAAAGGAACATTTCCACGGACTGCTTAGTGTGTAGAGGTCCACATAATGTGTCAGCTGAAGAGACAGACATGGTTTTCAGAAAATGGCAATGAAGACCTGATGTATGAAGACTCACTTGCTACCCTAATGCTACTTTTTCCAGTTTGGTTGTTTAAGTCCAAGAAACGTTTGTAGCTTAATCAAATGTAACCATTTTTTTCTGAATAGAGTGGGGAAGGTTAAAACCCCCATCAGATAGCAAAAAAAAAAAAGAAACCCAACACACCAGAAAATTAGATTTCCTGACAATGGTCACCAGGAAAAAACAACAGAGGGGTGAATTTCCTCAGCAGAGACATAGAAAACAACCTAAAGTTCTTACTCTTGCCCACTATCCAAAACTTACCAACTTCCAAAAAAAAATAAAAAATTACATTTAAAAAAAAGGGGAGGTTTTGCCTTTACACGCAACTTAAAAAAAGGAGAACTATGAGATGAGTGATTTCCACTCACCTCATAGTTCTAGCCGACCTGTGACAATGAGACTGTCACAGGTCGGCTCAGTAGATCAGGAAGTGAGCGAACACATACCGGGTTCGCTCACCTCTCGATCCTGTCACGGCTCTCTGCCATGACAGGGGGAGGGGCTGGATTTGGGGGGGGGAGGGGGCGGGTACT
>NW_017308082.1:64905-66523 GCF_000935625.1 Nanorana parkeri | reverse complement strand
ATCTCAGTATACCGCGAGCTGTAGCTCGCGGTATACTGAGCTTAGGGTAACGGGAGAACGCTAGTTTGTGTCCTCCCGTTACCCTGAGAACTATGGGGAAAAGCCCTGACCCCATAGTTCTCCTTTAACCCTATCGCTACCACTGATGCATGTCCTGCATTGACGGCAGGGGGCCCCTTTACACAGGCTCCTGGAGGCCACTCTGTTTACATGTGTAAAGCTGATGGTCAGCAAAAGGATTAAAAAAGCATAACGACCCTTAGAGAGAAGCATGCAAAGGCCTGCTAAATGGAGATATCTAAAAAGGTGCTATACAAGTTTAAACAGAGTCCCGGCGGCAAAAGTCGCCGGGAGTCTGTTTAAACAGCCCCGATGCTGGCGACGTACACTGTACGTCGTCAGTCACGAAGGGGTTAAAATTAATTATTGTAAGATATGCTGTGTGAATAGGAACAAACATACAGAAGAGGTTTTCTAAATTTTGTCTTCCAAAGCGGAAGTACACTTTAAAATTATAGTACAGCAAGCATATAAACTGTAAAATGTAAAACATTAAAGTCAAACTCGTACATGAATCTCTGGTAACATTTAAAAGAACACCTCAAAACTACAATTACTACTTACATCCCCAGGGCTCTCCGATACGCACTTGTGCATAAGCTTTGGCGAGTTTCTGAACGATGTCATCATGGATGCTTTCATGCAAGAACTACAGACAGAGAATACTGGGTAAGGACATAACACAATACCAGCAATGGCCAGGAGAGTCACTGAACAGAGCTAATAATTTCTTACCAGACGTCTGGCTGTGGTGCATCTCTGACCTGCAGTGCCAACAGCAGCAAACAGGACAGATGGGGTGACTAGATTAAGATCAGCATCTTCAAACACTATAGATACAATCAGATTAATTTGTTAAGTCAATCTGTCATTTACAATACTGTAAATCATTTTTAAACAAATCATTCTATATAAAAGCTGCCCAAACAAGTCTGAAACAGAGGTTCCTTATCGGGGAAGCAACAAGGTGTACAGATAACGCTGAAAACCCTGGAGACCAGATTGCAGATGCTCACTATATCTACCATCCCTCATAGAACAAAATAGGCTTTAGGTACTCCCAGTAAAATCCTTTCCTTGGAGTTCGAGGAACACAGGCAGTCATATACTGTTGGGTTATACTGCTGTCTACAGGAGTGGACACTTCCTGTAGACAGCAAGCAAGGTGAAAAGACAGATTGGCAAGGAAAAGAAAATCCAAGCATTCCCCAGTTCATAAGTAGTACTGAACATGAAGTAATAAGATCAGGTTCATAAAAGAGGGATGGGACCTTTGTCCTTGAATGGACTCCAAGAAAAGGGTTTAATGGTATAAAAGTCCTATTTTCTTTCCTGTACATTGAGGGACACAGGAAGTCATATACTGTAAGGATGTGCAAAAGCAGTCCAACTGAGTGGTGGACACAGCAAGCAACCACTAACATGTCCAAACATGGATACAACTGGGGACTAGATGCAGCTCAAGAGCCAAGGACCAACACCCAAAGCTAGCAAAGGATGAGAGCAAATCTCCCAACTTGGAGGAAAGGGCAAAAGCAAGTGGTAAGTTAGCATGGTT
>NW_017308082.1:53525-63742 GCF_000935625.1 Nanorana parkeri | reverse complement strand
GTAAAAGTGAAAGGTTAAAAAAAAAAAAAAAAAAAAAAAGAAGAAGAGGCCTTATGCCAAAATACTAATAGAATACCTACAACAAGTGAGAAATGCCACGTGGGAGATAATTCCAGTCATAGATCAAACCAGGGAATTAGGCCTACCTTATCCAACCAGAAGGGTGAAACACAAAAGCAACAGTGTCATAAGGGCAGACCAGAGCTTCCCTAGTATTAGTGAATACTCCGAGCCTCAACTCATGTGAACCCAAAGCTTCAAGGAGATAAAAAAAAAAAAAGAAAATCAATGCATGCCTGGTAGGACTGCCAAGGCAGACACCCATCTTGCCGTGGCAAGGACCTCCCAGGAAGAGCCCTATAGATGAGCTGCGTCAGAATCTCCAAGGAGATTAACAGTGGTCCCTGAACCCCCTAGAGAACCAGAGCGTGACCTCCGAGTCAGCATGAGAAATAGGGAGGGTACATGGATACATCTTTTACAAGGAATAGGCAGGGGATAGAAGGTAGATTTGCAAGGAGGAATGCTAAACTGATAGACCTGAAGACCCAGCTTAACCCCCGCCTGTCTGTAAGAAGAACAGGGCGTCTCTGGGATAAGACCCAAAGGAAGAACCTACTTGAAAATAACCTGCCTATCCTGGAGCGTCACAAGCCTAGAGTGTTTCCAACTCCAACAGAGTCTCAACAGGATAATGAAGAACATTCACCAACAATCAAATGCAAAACCAGGAAACTCATGAGAAGGGCCTATTTTGAGTCTGTGAAACCACCGAGGAGGAAAGACCTAGACACAAGTGAACAAATCCCATGAAGTGAACTCAGCAAAGTTTTCCCTGCTAGCATCAGAGGACTCCTAAATAAGGAAACTTGGTTGCAGAGCATACAGGTGGCCCAGGGTATCGTATAAAACATTTGAGGGGATGGCAGACTATTTCTCAAAAATTCATTTTAGGGAGGCATTGAGAGGACCTAATTTCAGACTCTGAGATAGTCAGTGCAATTGATGGCCCAGTTTCCTATAAAGCAGCAAGTAGGTCAGCAAACAAATCTGCAGAAGGAGCAGGAGTGAGCTTGGAGTCTCTGTAGTCAACACCAGCAAGGAACTTGGTAATTTTGGATTCAAAATCTTGCGTTACTGTAGTAGATAGCATGGGATGATAAGCCAGGGGGACTCAGTCTTACCCTTTGCTAAAGAAAACTTAAATAATGAGATGGACCCTATAACTATAGGTTCATCACATTCAACATTGTAAAACATCAGTACTTTCAGGAGACTGAGAACAAATGACCCTGGAACAATTAAGGGGCACTAGGAGCTTGGGTCCCCCACTGCAACAGGACTCTATCCTGTGTCTAGATACAGACATGTTGCAACCGGGTGGTGATGATGCAACTAAGCGTAGTGTACAAGGCAAGGCCTCAGCTACTAATAAAACCCAGAGAGCTGGTAGCTGGTGAGGGTTAGATGGCTGAAGGGGACCAAAGTCACTGTAGGCAGTCCAGAAATGGAGCAACTGAGTTCCACGTTGCTCTCTGAGGAAGCATCTCCCTGCGGGTGCTCCTGTTTTTCAAAGCTAAATTCCAAGAAAGAGCATGTGCGACACTCCAACCAGTAGATAAGACACTTCGACCCTCAGTGTTAACCCTTCCGCGGTAGTGGCCCATCAATGAGTTAGCTCCCAGTGCTCAGCTCAAATCAGGCCTACCCGAAGTCTTCAGAGACCTGTCTGACGCTGAGATAATGCCAGGGGCTCTAGACCTGGAAAGGACAGCTACCAAAACAGGGTCTGGAAAGCGCCTTAAATGGAACTTAGTGGCAGCAGGTCACTTCCAGGCTATGCACGCACTGTCCAGTCCAGCAGGGTCTGGCTGCAGCACTCCGAAGCTAGGCTGAAGAAATGTTCCGTTAGACTTACCGGTAACGGTATTTCTAGGAATCTTCCAGGACAGCAACCTGAGAGATGATTGGTTCCACCTTCTACAGGAAACATAATTAGCAAAACAGTTAAAAGCCCCTCCCCTTCCCCTCGTACCTCAGTTGTGATAAAAGTAGACTACCACCCCAGTAAACGAGGGGACAACCCAACAATAAATAACATACCATACATCATTCCGGGTGGGAAGTAGGCTTGCTGTCCTGGAAGATTCCTAGAAATACCGTTACCAGTAAGTCTAATGGAACATTTCCCGAATCATCTTCCAGGACAGCAACCTTCCACCCCCGGGGCCATAGAAGCAGCATTGGCATCCCATGCTCTGCGTAACATTGCCTCTGCCTTTCTATCCATTTGATCCTTGATTGCACCTGCATCCTCAAACGAGAGGTCAGCTCTCTTAGAAACTTGCGCTAAGGAAGCATCTAATTTGGGACATTTAAAATACCTGTCCTCCTCTTTACTAAAAGGAAACATCCTTTTCCAGGATCTAAAAGCTAAAAACTTGAGAACACCTTCCAGCCTTGCCACACTTTTCTCTCTGGATCCTTCCATTCCCCTGCTATCAAATCCTTTAACGACTGATGCATGGGAAAAACTCTTCCCTGAGGCTCTAACAAACCTCTATAAACTCTGTCTTGTACAGACAAATTTTTAGGGGGATCAGGGATCTGCTCAGTGGTGTATATGGCCTGAAGCAAGTAATCCATATCCTCTAAGGAAAACAAATGCCTAGACGGGCGAGACTCAGCAGATTCCTCAATGGTCTCACCCTCCTCCAGAGAACTTTCTGATCCGGAGCCAGAACCTGACACTGCTCTATCCAAATCCTCTGTGAAAGAGAGCGGTTTCTGTTGTACCCCTGAGGTACTAGGAAGACTGGCCCCTGCCCCCATAGGAGCACTAGAGGTGGATGGCAACATATCAGCCATAGCACTCTTAAAAGATTGGACTGTAGCCACCATTTCTGTCTTCATACAATCCAGAAAACCTTTAATAAAACTAGTGGATTCAGAGGCTAGTAACTTCTGAAGGCATAAGTCACAAAGGGGTTTAGAATAACCCGAGGGAAGCTTCAAATTGCAGCTGCCGCAGCGCTTCTTAAGTAACTTGGTAGCTGGGGCAGACAGTGAAACAGAATCCTGAGGAGACACTTTCCCTGATGACTCCTGCATAGTAAAATAAAAGCAGATAAGTGTACAACCCCCACTGTCACAAAGTGTCCCTGGTAAAAGTGTAAACAGGCACAGCCTCACTCACCCCTTTACCTTTGGGGACAGTCACCGCTGGCTTGCCTTCCTCCTCCATCGGGCAGCGTTAGCGGTTTCTTCCCCCACAGACTGTCCTGGTATTCGAGCTCCACAGGTCCAACACACCTCACAGCAGAGAGCGCGCAGCGGAAGTGAGGCAACAAGCCTCGACGGAAGCGAAGAAATCACCCGCGACCGGAAGTGACGACATGCGCCCCAAGACGAGGCTTGGAACACACCGGAAGTGCCTCTCAGTCCACTGCCCGCTCGATTCACCGCTCCAGCATGCCGGACACCGCTACAGAACCCCACTACCAGCTCCCCTACATCAAGCAGGGGGAAGCAGGACAGGGCCACCGGCCTGGGGGCCTCAGGAGTGGATCCTTTAAGGGAAGAAAGGAACCAGATCCTGGCCTTTCAAACAACATAGGGAAAAACACCCCTCCGCTCTACAGCAAGGCCAGAAGGGAGGGAAAACACCTTCAACAGCAGAGCCGCACAGAGGGGGATCCGTGACCTCAAGGCCAACCGGTCAGGAAGAAAAAGAACAAACGTGACGTGGTCCTGGACGGTAGGAAACACAATCTAAACTGAGGTACGAGGGGAAGGGGAGGGGCTTTTAACCGTTTTGCTAATTGTGTTTCCTGTAGAAGGTGGAACCAAATCATCTCTCAGGTTGCTGTCCTGGAAGATGATTCGGGAAAGGCTGATTAAAATAGCTGCCATGTAGGGAACAGCTCAAGCAGCAATGAAAAGAGAATCTTGGGGGGGGGGACATTTTTTGAACTATGATCATGACTCACAATCAAAATATACTCACCAATAATTGCATTGTTTCCCCCAAGCTCAAGCAACTTTCGTCCTACAGAACACAAACACAGAATATTAGTCTAACTTATGGCAATAATAAAATCGCCTGCATGTATATGTTATTCTAGGTGCAGTCTTAGGAACATACACCTTCCTATAAAACAAAACTCACCAAACCTTTCTTGAACCTTCAGAGCCACTTGTTTTCCCACGTTTGTGCTGCCAGTGAAAGACACCAAATCTACACGCTCATCTTTCGCTATAGCATTGCTAGAATAGAGCAAAAAGTGTCACAACCTTCATCATAAAGACGTAAGACATATAAACTGCGTACAGCAGAATGTGGGAATATTCTAAATATGGCAGATATCACCAAGATGGCCAACTATAAGAACTGGGAAAGCCCTTAAGTTGGTTTGTGGCTGGTAATGAGCGACGAGTAGAAAAATATAAATATGGAAATAACTGCCTGGAGTTTGAGAACTTTACGCAAGCTTTTTTAGCCATATTCCTTACAGGAGAGAAAGACCACTCAGTCCAAATTTCCATTTAGCCAGAATATTGCAAGAGGAGATGGCGAGTACATATAAACTGTAGCTATGATGCAACTGCTAAAAAATTAGTTTTTCAAATGGTTATGAAAAAAAAAACAAAAAAAAAACAAACATACAACTTGCCGCACTCCATACTTGAACTCCCCACAAAAAGACGGGTGCTCGAAATGACTGCAGATGGCGCCGCCACACAAACAAAAAGGAAGACGTCATCAGCACTCCAACAACGATAACAGCAGCAATTAGATGCTCATTTATTGACAGTCATCATCTCTGATCCTGATGAAGGGGACCCTGTGTGGCCCCGAAAGCGCTTGCCAATGAGAGACAGCATCTGTCAATAAATGAGCATCTAGTTGCGGTTATTATCGTTGTTAGAGTGCTGGTGACATCTTCCTTTTTTTCAAATGGTTTTGCCACAAGTATGTATACTTTTACTGCCCCAAAATGCACATTCATAACAGAGTAAAGAGTGAAAACACTCATCTGATAAAAGAAAAACAGCCCAAAAAAATGGTCACTACACTTATTAAAAAGAAAAAAAATAAATCAAAGAGTTACCTGACCCCACGAATAAGTGAACATAAAATTATGTTTGTGGGTACTGGACTATGACATATTATGCTGGCAGCATCCTGTCTGAGCCCCTAGCTTCAAGGTACCAACATTCAGATCTGCCACTTACCTTTGGCTGAACATCATTTGAGCAAAGTCGTCAGCCTTCCCCTACTATATTCTCCATTAAATCCTAGCATTACAAAGCAGGACCCAATGAGAATACATGTTGTGAGGTAACAGGCGATCTTCCATCCAAAACTATCTTTTTGGGGTTATAAAAAACTTTATAGAAGACTATACTTATTAATTCAATATTCACCAGCCTAATACATCTGTTTTTGAATGCATTCATGTGCTAAATGCCTGAAAAAAAATGCTATTTCTTCTGCACCACAGATTCTTTTTGAGGCTGTAAAGAGACCATGACCAATCTAGAAAATACATCAAAATGGATAAACTCACCCGATATCAGAACCACCACAGGCCAAGGAGCAGATTGCACCAGGCAGGTTATTGTCTTCTAAAACTTGAGCAATTATTCTAAAAAGTGCAACAAACCAGGTTATGTATGGTTAAACACTCAGTTACAACAACAATTTACATTAGATTTTTTTTTATTATTATTACAGCATATTCATTTATGGTATTTAACACAGTTGACTACTGCAACTTACCTAAACTTATTTGGCAATATAAAATTTACTACGGACTATTCAAACTAAAAATACATTAAAAAAATATATATATAGTTTGACATAAAAATTCATATCAAAGTGCTTGTTAGAAAAATCATAATTTTTTTGGTCTATGAATCAAAGATTTAAAGCCCAACTCCAGCGATCCTTTAGGCCTAGGTTATCTCTGTAAAGGACTTTTACTTGCCTGATCCCTGCTCCCCAGCCGGAGCTCACCTGGTCTCTCTTACGCTCTGGAAGGTGAACTGTTCTTTGGCTATGGGCCCTGCATTAGACGTCATGACTGCAGGTGCCGGTTTTGGAGCATGCAGGAGCGGGTAAGTAAATGCCCTTAAGACAATACCCGTAGATTAAAAAAAAATGAACACTTACACAATGCAAGGGTAGCTTTTTTTGTTTCCTGCAGATAGGTTTCAAACATGACTGCACACATTGCATGCTTAACTTCTATCCTCAACTCCACACATATTGCCTCTTCTAAGAATTCGGCCCCTTTCACACGGCTGTAGAAATCGGACCCGCCTGTCCGTTTCAGGCGGATCCGATCGGACGCCCAATGCAAGTCAATGGGCAGCAATGTATAAACGGACAAGCGTCTGTTTACACCTGGTTACCCCTGCCTCTGGCCAGGTCCGGAACTACAAACTTTACAGTGTTCTGTTTCGCCAGGCCGGATCGGGGGTAATCTGATGTAAATGTACACATGTCTATTTACATCCGATTCCCCAGAGACTTGCATGGGGTCCAGTAAATGCATTTTTTCCCCTCCGTTGCAAGATAAAAATAAAATAAAAAAAAAACACTGTCCATACAATGTTGTCTCTGCACTGCTCTGAACAGGAGAGGATCCATGCATGGATCCTCTCCTGGTCAGCCTGCGTTAAAGGGGACCAAGGCATGTGTCCGTTTACATTAGATCATCCCTGATCTGCCACAATCCGGTCAGCGAAACAGAACATTGTTCCGTTTGGTTTTCCAGACCAGGCCGGAGGCTGGGGGTAACCGTCTGATTACACATGGCTGCCCATAGACTTGCACTGGGCATCCAATCAGGTCCGCCTGAAAAACTGACATGTTTGGAGCGGCTGTGTGAAAGGGGCCTAATTATATCAAAATAGAGACAGCTCTATTGTGGAAGAACACAGAGTACAACCTTCCAATCCAAAGGGTGCTCAATACAACTGCTCACAGGCCCCTTAATCTGTCATTACAGTTCTGCACTGGGGAAAAAAAAAAAAGTGAAATGGGGGGGGGGATTAGTCAGACAATATTTTTTTACCTGCCCGATTAGTATTTTGTCTTAGCGTGCAGTGTTTACATATACATTGGACAAGCTTGTCGCCAAATCAAGGCAAGACAGAGCACTGTCAAACTTAGCTTATAGTGACTTTACGATGCCCAAAGATATAAGAACGCAGTGGGCTATACAGAAAGGAGCCCACCACCCTTTGGTACTCCAGAACATGAATGTTGAGCTTGGCTGAAGTTTCTGCCATTTTCTTCGGTGAAAAAATTGTGCTTAATATACAGATGGTTGGAAGAACAAATTGTACTTAATGATTTCAATAGCTAACAAATACAAAAGAGATGTTAGTGTTAGAATAGAACTTACTTTGTTACTGCGACACTAGTAAGGGATGTGGTTGGTGCTCCCTTCCTAAAAAAAAAAAAAACAGAAAAAACACAACATATTATAGTCTGAAAACAAAATGTTGTTCCTGAAATCATAAAATGTAATTTCAACACGAAATATTAAATAATATCCAACTTGTTATGAACAAAAGTTTAGGTGAATAATAAAAAGCATTATATACAGTTTTAGGGCTCATTCAAACTTAGTTTAAATCATGTGTATTGTATTAAAGCAGATTTTGGCACACGTTAAAGGTTTCTTGCATTAGAGCAGCCTATTAAATTTAACTGGGCTTACACCAGATCGGACCCAAAGTGCACCACAAAGCACAATGAACATCATTGGAATGCAGTAATGCATGTGTTAATGAAATGCACCACATCAGAGAAGTGTAACCAGCCCCCTGGAAGACTGAAGTCTACAATATGTAAACTATACTTTTTATTACAATAAGTTAAACTACTAGTCACACACACGAGAATCTACTACAAGAATACCTAACGCAAATCTAACAGAGGTTCTAACCCTTCACAAATTGCTGTGTGCCTGTTAGAGAGATTTCTGCTTACCACATGTCCAAGTGACAATGTTGCCAGGAAGTGAGTGTGTATTTCCAATTTGGGGCACCAAACATTAATAAAAATGTGACAAAGGTTTCAACATTTCCCACCACTATCCATAACTAGAGAAAACAGTAAATAGAAAACGTTTACCTAATATTTTGTACATAGTAAACGAGTAGCTCTCCAGTATCCAAAACAGTTACACACCATGTACATCAGCTGCATCCTGTTAATTGAATGCTCCCCTTCAGCCATCTAATGGGGCATCATGGGGGCCATTATCCGGTTTAGGGTAATCATACACACAATACAGTCTGACTGTACAATCCAAAACTAAAAGGTGCCCATACACTGCACAATTCTCGTACGAGAGTCGCGGGAAATCCCACGATCGTACGAGAATTGTGCAGTGTATGGAAGGCGTGCGACCCTTAATGTACGGTCGCACAACTTTTGTATATCGAGCATGTTGGAAAACCAGCCGAGAATCGTACCATTTTAGGCAGGTTAATATGATTGAGAGATAACTGCAGAACGGGCCGGTGTGCGCACGCGCACACTGCCTGTTCAGCATTGCAGTCATCGGAAGCCCGCCCCTCAGGGGGGCGGGCATGCGATGATCGCAAGTACGATCTGCCTGTCCAAGATGGGCAGATCGTACGTTTTTTTAAGTACTTTACAACCCTTGTACTGGGTTGTAGAGTGTATGGGCACCTTAAGGCAGGTCCTTGTACTACATACTTGTTAGATCTAATAGGAGATTGTAATGCGTCATGAGCTTTTAGACCTGTTCAGATGCACAGAACATGCCCAGAAGGACTGGCCTAGAACAAACATTCACATTCATAAACGTGTATATGGCATTTTGGAGGTACAGAAATACCATAAAACAAGTTTTGGTGGAACAGAACAAGTTATAGCTTTCATTCACTCTGATGGGATTATGTAGTCATTTAAGATACAACAGGAAATGGTGCAGACATGTCTACTGAAAATAATCCTTTAAGTTTATGGGAAAGCTTTTTATGCCCAATTTTTTTTCAATTAGATTTTTTCTAGAATGTGTGCACAATCTCAGTATAGACAATCTCAGTATAGAGGTCTAAGAGAAAAAACTCTGCTATTCTGCAATAGCCTCTCAGGGCTTATTCACACCAAATGCGTTGGGCTGCACTGGCCAGCTTTTCCCAATGCATAGACAAGGCAATGTGTTTTGAATTCTACAAGTTCAGTTCACACCGCAAAGATGTGTGCTGCAACAGAACACCCCCCCCCCCCCAAAAAAAAACACCCCAACTTAGGGCATACTCTACCAAAAAGAAGGATTAAGTATTTTGAAGTATTTCATGACAGGTCAATAAAGTGCAATGTGTTTAACGCACTGGCACCTCTATCTTTCACAGCGCACATTAGCGGCTGTCTGTCAATCTTGATCGCACCGCACAGGAACGGACCGCAGGCACAATGTGCCTTGCGATCCCGTGGGGCGGATCGCATTGCGGCTGGAGGGCGTGGCTACGGCGCCATTCACTTGGATGGCCCGTCACGCCCCCTCCTACCTCACTAAAAAGTGAGGCGGCCGCAATGCGAGGCAGTGCGTTCTGGCCAAAAGCAGGCCGGAACGCACTGCATCTAGTGTGACTGAGCCCTAAGAGAAATGAAGATATCGGTCTCATTGGTTACTATACCACTGTAAAAGAAAGATACAGTTTATTACATTATGTATTCTATGTCTTACCATAGACAGACGTCCCCGCAGATCAAGGCAAGAGCATTATTCCAGCCATACACTGCAACTGGAAAATTAAAGGCAGTGATAATTCCAACCAGGCCCACAGGATTCCACTGCTCAATCAAGGCATGCCCAGGTCCTAAAAACAAAAACATATGACATCCATGAGCTGGTGTGGGAACAGACGATGGAGAAATTGATTTGTTCTGATGATCTTAAAAAGGACAATTTAAATAAAAGCCATTTTAGAATTATAAGGGGGGGGGGATAACCACCTGAACTGTAATGGTTAAATGCACATCACATCTTGGGAGTAAAGACAGGAGACATTCACGCACACTTTTCTCCATGACACTACAGGCTGTGAGCAGTCCCTTGGCATTATCTACAATGCAGGGCTATAAACTCTGCATTGTACATGGAGGTGGCAAGTGTTCGACCGCGTCTGGGAGTGCCATAGAGAGGAGACTTCGCAGTGTGGGGGGG
>NW_017308082.1:2927-53385 GCF_000935625.1 Nanorana parkeri | reverse complement strand
CCTGCTGGAGCAAGGGGTCAGGAAAATATTTCTCCTGATCACTGCACCTCCAGACTGAATTTGCATAAGAAAAAAGGATGATGCAACCCACTGGCATGAACGTTGCATAGTTCAGCTTTGTAGAGGATTCCCATTATGATCACTTCTAGTGCTGTATTGGTGCACCCAGAATTATTAATTTCTAAATCAAAGACTTCATATAAAATAAAAAAATGTAATAGAATTAAACCCAAACTATTATACAGAAGCCAATATAAAAATACAATAAATTAGGCCTGCAGTTAACGATTATTTTCATAATTGATTAGTTGACCGATTATTTTTTTTAACTAATCGATTGATTGCATTTAAAAAAAAAAAAAAAACTAAAAATAATCTCTCGATGAGGAAGAAAAAAGAAAAGAAAAAGGAAGAAAGAAAAGCAAAATAGGATTCCCATTATGATCACTTCTAGTGCTGTATTGGTGCACCCAGAATTATTAATTTCTAAATCAAAGACTTCATATAAAATAAAAAAATGTAATAGAATTAAACCCAAACTATTATACAGAAGCCAATATAAAAATACAATAAATTAGGCCTGCAGTTAACGATTATTTTCATAATTGATTAGTTGACCGATTATTTTTTTTAACTAATCGATTGATTGCATTTAAAAAAAAAAAAAAAACTAAAAATAATCTCTCGATGAGGAAGAAGAAAGAAAAGCAAAAGGAAGAAAGAAAAGCAAAAGGAAGAAAGAAAAGCAAAAGGAAGAAAGAAAAGCAAAAGGAAGAAAGAAAAGCAAAAGTAAGAAAGAAAAGCAAAAGTAAGAAAGAAAAGCAAAGGAAGGAAATAATGTAATGTAGAGGAGGGAGGGAAGGATGGAGGGAGGAGAAGAACCAGTTAGATTGCTTGTTTATTCTGAAACATGAAACCTGGCTGTCTTGTATAAATGCTACTTATTATATTTATAAAATGTTATTTTTTGTAAAGTAATATCAGCCCCCTATACAACCCCTCCTATCCCCCCATTTTTGGACAAGAAAAATGCTTTGAAGCAACCAAAGCATATGAATAAGGAGTATAAAAACAAAATTTACTTTCTGATGGTAATATAGGTCCTCCAACAATACGGGAAAGGCCAACTGCATAGTCACAGATGTCAACATATTCTTGGACTTCTCCAACACCTTCTACCAGGATCTTGCCCATTTCAAGAGAAACCTAAAATGAAATAAAAATGCGATAATGTAAGTTATGGTAAGATAATCATTATCTTAATAATGTGGGAAATGAAACAAGCAGTTTAATTTCCCACATAACAGGAACTGTAGCCAGGTGCAATGCAGGATCTGCACAGGGATTCCATCATTTTATATGTAGTAGATAGCCATAAGCAGTGGCAAGGATTACAGTATCTAAAACTGCACACAACAGATAATGCAACAGGCCTTAAAATATTCACTCCAATCTGGTTTGCAATTGTGGCTTATTTGTTTTGCATTTTCTCTGCTATATTCAAATACCTATCTTCTTGGCTTTTCTGCATTTCCCATCTACCTTTGTGAATTGTACTAGTTGTCACAAGTGCCGGGGCACACAAAAGAACCTATAAAACCCACCACAATATAGCTGCCAGGCATGTACAGTACAATTCATAACCATCTCAGTAGAAAAACATGGCAGGTAAGCAAATCTGAAAGCTTTGTTTCTGTTTATCCCCACCTCATGCAAACGCTGGAATCTGCAATCATTTGGGCCAAAGATCAACTCTTCCTCTTCTGAAAGATACGCTGAGCCAATATCTACTGTTTCAGGTAAGTTGAGAGCTATGGCCTAACCTTTTTTGCCCATAGTTCTCTTCAGGGTCAAAGAAGGACATATACTAATGTCCTCCTGTGACCCAAAACTCAGCATATAGCAGGCGAAAGCACAGAGCCACACGCCAGCCATCCACCCCGCTGGCTAATTGACAGCTGACTCTGCCTCTCTAGAGGCTCTAAATGTTTCTAGATACATCATTGGAGTCAGAAGAAGTACATTAAATTGGACAACATATCGTTATCATAAGGTGTTCCATGAAATATGGATACAACTGAAAAATAGATAGTACATAAAGCAATATGCCTTTTCCAGACACCTTAAATAGAGGTTCCCTTTCCCTCAGTCAAGGCCACTGTGAGATAAGTTTGTACTTTGTGTCTATTCCTCTATACAAGCCAAAGTAATTGATGGTAAACACAAGCAAAAAAGAATGATATAAGCATTTCAATTGCCAGTGCGTACACTAGGCCCAGAACACAATTCAATTAAATACAATAGAACATATACTGCATATTAAACATAAATATCAAAGTTAAAAATGAAACAAGGATAATTTTTTTATTTGAAAAAAGGGAGTAAATTCAGAGTAGGCCATTTTAATAATATTTTTAGACTTGTGTTTTTTTTTTTAAACTATCCACAACAGAAAAAAATAAAAAGGGACTTCATAAAGAAAAACTGAAACACGCTTGGGGTGCCAATTATTTCTAATGGCACCCCAAACGCAGCTGGCAAGTCGCGCTGGTTTCCGCGCATACAAACGCGGCAAAAACAGTGTCCCGTGCATCGCACAATATAGTGCAGGAGCCTTTTTGCCATATGACCCCATTGAAATCAACTGCGCACGAATGTGCTATCCTGGGATGCATGTTCCTGGTATGTGCAAGTGTGAACCAGGCCTCAGTGTTCCTCAGCACTGCACATTAGCTATAGGAAAATGCTATGCTTTAGACAAGCTGATGAATTAATGCAGGGCTCAAACTTTCAAGTCATGAGCTAATAGCCACCAGTTGCCCACCTAACCCCTGCCCCGACCTTAACTCCCAAGTCAGCGGTGTGACGCAAAGCACAGAGATCAGTAACAACACAGAGTCCAGCAGCGTGACGCAGAGTACAGGAGTTCAGCAGTATGACACACAGTACAGAGGTCAGTAATGTAACCCAGAAGTCAGTGGTGTAAGGCAGAAAGAGCAGAGACTTACAGTGCACATAGCTCATCTGATTTAGGTGCCCTCTTCCTCTGCTGGTGGTGGGGGGGGGTACAGAGATGTATCCTCCATGTTCAGAGCTGAAACCTCCCTTTAGGTCCCGTGCTGCAAAAACGTCCAGTCAGCCAATATAGGCTGGGAAGACAGCAGCTGCTGACAGCTGAGGTGGGCAGAGGAAGGAGTGAAGGGAAGACAGCCAAACTGATTCTTCTCCTCCTTGGCCACTGCAGCTACAGAGCAGCCAAGGAGAAGAATACATTCGGATGTCTTCCCTTCACTTCGGCCAGAGAAGGAGAACTAAACAAATCGATCGCCGCTGCAGAAGCGGCGGTAGTTTAACCCCCCTGGTCCACTCGCCCCCGTGCAATTTTCACTCGTCAATTGTGGGGGGCAAGTGGAAATTTTGAGCCCTGAATTAGTGCCAAGTAGACAAACCATAATTAGCACATCTGCAGTCTAACATGGGTACCTCAAACCTCAATCCCCACCATCAGTGACAACAAAAAGATTATAAATTATATCAGATACCAGTTCATGGGTCTAACAAGCATATAACGTCATACTATGAATTCAGGCAGAGGGACTATGGATTCTGTATTTACTATACCAGATGTCCAAGAACTTTAATCTTTTTTCGGAGCGCATCACCAATCTGACGCACGATTTCTCCACGTTTTGGAGCAGGAACCTAAACAAAAAAGTAGCCACATTTATAATAAATGAAAAGTGCCGACATTAAATAACCAGGAATGGATAAAAAGAAAGCAATTACCATGTCATTCTTAAACCTTTACTATACCCAAGTTATAAATGTAGACTACACATTTTTAAAAAGTTGTACGACTAAAACTTCTGTTTTAAAAACACAAATTGTTGGACAGTTCAATTTATTTTTGCAGGGTAGCTGGTAACTGATAGGATTGTTTTGTGTTTGTACTGTGGAAAGCCCTTCCATTTGCACCTTACCTTAAAAGCTAGTTATAAATTGATTGATGTTCTTGCCATTTTTGTTTAGCTTGCTGAACTTTGTGTGGAGACACACTGGAGGCTTCCATTGGGTTGTGCCAAGCTTCTGGTGTGTCCCGGAGCCTTTTAGGAGGAATTGCTATACAGTATATGCTCCAAGATGAAGGCTTGCATAGATTAGAGCTAGGACCATAATACACAGCCGAGGCAGTATGGATTCCACATGTTTTGCAAAAATTGTGCAACTAAAACCTCTTTTTATGCAAACTGTTAGTGTAACTTGTTTTGTTTGCAGTCTATGTCAGTGTGCTGGGAAATCTTTGTGTTTGTAAGTTGCAAAAATAATAATATTATCTTTAGATCTTGAAATATGCCATAAAAAGGATTTGCTGATTACATTAAAGGTGTTAGGAAGTAAGAGAAAGTAATTTTCCCCATTCACATGCCATGCATATCAATACTGTATAGGTCTTTGCCTGTCATTGTGTAATCAGTGCCCCCAGCTCTCTTGCACACTTCAGATCAATGGCCTCTGCACAGTAAATAGTGAACCTTCCAGAGTGGGCTCTGTTGTGTCCATTTTTCAGTCTGAGGCATGCAGGAGGCCTTACAGCATGAAAATCTGAGAGCCATAATGACATAGTCTGCATAAGCATACTAATAGGTCCCAGACATTGTAAAGTGGATGAGGTGTAAAGTGTCTCCAATGTCCACTTCTTAGAAGTGGAGAAACTAAAGCGGAGCTCCAGATGACACTGAGGTGATAGGACCTCAAACAAGTACTGTATGTGCTGTCACAATTGTATGTGTTGTATGCATGAGCGGACAGATTTGCTTTAAAAGATTAGACAAAGATTGCTTTAAAGATTAGACAAAAGACTAGACTTAGAAAAAAATTGCAGGTAAAAGCACAAAAATACTCCAGAATGTCACCTGACAAATGAGTCTACTGGGGTGCTGACATCACATCCAAGTTCACACCCATCAGGAGTGTCTCAGAGCTTTTGGAGGTCTACATAAGGTAGGATTTTAGGATTTTACAGGCACATGCCTAAAATACATTAAGTGTACATATAAATCGTATGCAAAATTGGTTGTTGAAGTGAAAGGTCTGGTGACAGGGTCTCCAAGTACAGTAAACCAATCAGAATTCATGCTTCTGAAGACCAAGTTTGATTCTAATTGTCAGTCGTGGGTTACTGCACTTAAGAACGACCTAATAGGAACTATTTATTGAATAAAACGTATGGACACATGAAACCTGATGGATAAGTGGAGCTCTGCAACAACTAAAGGCACATTCAAAACATCAGACAGAATGTTATGTGCATACCAATGTCTGTTCTACTTACATCAGCCCAGACCTGCCAGGCCTCCTTAGCCTTAATAACCGTTTCATTGTACTCTTCAAGAGTGGCCTGAAATGAACATGGAGACAAAGCAGAAATACATATTAAAACAGCTGTTCCTGCCCTATTCATGCTCTCATCACCCTTCATAAACTCCTAGGTTGGCTAGAAGCCCCCCATGGTGAAACGCATCAGATTGTGTGCAGTTTTCACAAAGACCCCATTTGTTACTGTCTACTGACTAGATCCCTCTAAAATCTGACATTTTTGGCAAGACCATACCCTTACACATTGAACTTCAATAAGATGTTTTCACCAGCTTTATGATCCTTTTATTTACACATATACAAGTATAGCAGCTGCATCTTATATATACTAAACATAGAACCATTTACTAGTTTGGGCTACAGATTATCAAGTTATACTCCATTGATTTATGAAGTTATAGAAACACTTCCTGACAGCTTCTTTCTAGGACTACCTATCCATAGATTCGGAATCCCTACAGAGACATTAATTGTTGTGGATTAATTTAACTATTATTCGACCATCAGGAGTTGATTAGCATGCCCTACAGCAGGGGCACCCACAATTTTTCGTCTGGAGATCTACTGTTCAAATGACAAGCTCAATGAGATCTACCAACAAAAAAACACCAGCATTCAGGGGCGGAAGGGGGCGAAGTCAATGGCACCGCAGGCAGGCCCCTCGCCCACAGTGCGATCGTCTGCACCCGGAACCCAGGCACATTAGTGCCTGCGTTCCAGTCCAGTGCGATCCGCAAAAATGCAAGCACTATTTTTGCAGATCACACTGGACCGGAATGCAGGCACTAATGTGCCTTCGTTCCAGGTGCAGGCGATCGCACTATGGGCGGGGGGCAGCCATTGACTTCAATACAACCCCACACCCCCTCCCTGAACACAGGGAGGCGGCCGGCTTACATTACAGTGCGTCCTATAGGCCCTGGCGTCCTGTCCTCCCACGATGCTCGTCTGGCCGACGTTGCACATGGGGAGAGGTGTCCCGCCCCCTTTCCATCTGACACATTCAGCCAGCAGCCGCACGAGCACCGTGGGAGCATAGCCATAGCTCTCCCGGGCAGAGGCAGCGGGGGATCCGAGGAGAAGTGAAAGAAGCACTTCAGCCACAGGGGCAGCTGTCACAGAACGAAGGCCGAGCGGTGAGGGGAGAGAGGCGCCAGCTATCAGATCCTGGCCGAGCGTCTCTCTCTCTCTCCTCACCGCTCGGCCTTAGTTCTGCAACAGCGGCTCCCTCCCCGCCGCCTGCAGCAGTTCCTTCACTTCTCCTCGGATCCCCGCTGCATACAGATGGGGAGAGCAGCGGAGATCCAGGAGGAGAAGCCCCACGGGCGGGAGGAGAGGACATCGCGATCACTGGTAGATCACGATCGACCTAATGGGCACCCCTGCTTTACATGATATTGCAAGATATCCTTTAAACTTATTGCTGGTTTTTGTGAGCACTTCCTGGCACCTTCTATATAAAATAAGGTCTGCCTTTCTCTGATATAGAGGAGATGGAAAAGTCCCGTAGAGGGACTATATGGACCCGTAGAGGGACTATATTTTACAAAATGATTGAGCCTGGGAACACAACTACTCTGTGTGTTTCATGGAATGTAGTTTTACTAAGCTACAAGGAAAATAAGTTTCACAATAGATGTGTACAGGTTTGCTATAGTGTAAAAATTCAGTTAAGTGTAGAGCTTATTCCTTTTACACTTTTTGGTGATATAGTCCTGTTGATACTAACTGTTCGGTATTTAAAGTGACACAAAACTCAGACTTTTTCCCCTCTTATAGCACTCTCCACATAGCACTTTCCATGAGCCCACTTCATATTTTCAAATTGCAATTTTACCTTTTTTTTCCCCCAGTTGTAAAAAGTGTTCTGCGCGCTCCCCTTAGGCCTCAATGCTCCAGAAGTGCATGCCATTTCCTTCAGCGCGCACTGACTACATGTCCCATAAGGCAGTGTGCACAGTGTTCCCTCTGCACACTCATCTAATCACTGACTACCTCACCGGTTCCTCCCCCTTCCCTCCTCCTTAATATACCTCCATACCCAAATCAGCAGTGGAGACACGAGAGTGCTTTATGCGTCCTGACGTCTTATTGCACTTCTCAGCGGGAGCGAGCACAGATGTTGGCTACTTTTCAGTGCCCATAGTGACCATGGAGGAAAAAGGGGGGGGGGGGGAACACCTCTGGCAGGAAGTTGTGAAACAAGAGACACAAATCGTTTTTTTAAAGCAGTTAAAAAAGGAGAATACTTAAAAATTGAGCTAGTTCAAAATTAAATGCTTATACAAAAGAACTTAAATTGTATTATTTAATGTGCGAGTTTAGTGTTGCTTTAAACTCATTTATATAGTTAGCAGTGTGCCACTCATAGGTGTGTGACATTTTTGTCATAGGCAATCTATATCTCAATAAGATCAATACAAGGATTTAAAAACAGTTGCAATTTTGTATTCATAAAGGTGGATTTATAGTTCCACCACAGCTGAAGAGCCAGAGTGCCTACACCTGCTATAGAGAACGTCCCATCTAGTAGGATGGTATACCCAAGGTAGAGGAAAGACTTCACATGTGTCAATTCCATATTACATTGTTAATATGGAGGTGGAAAAAAAAAAAAAAAAAGTCAAAAAGCAAAAAATATTTGAAAAATGAAAATACTAAATACATTTATTCTTACCTGCCTAACTCGAGCGATGGGCAAGTTGTTTGCAGGGCAGTATGATGTTACCACCTAAAAGAAAAATGGGCAGTATTAGCAAAAACAGCAAATTTCACAGAGAAGAAAAAAAAAAGTGGCGCACCAGGCAAATAGCAATACTGTTAGTTTGTAAATTCTCGCGAGCAGGGCACTCCGAAAACCTCTTGCATAGAATTGTATTGGAACTGTACTGTCCAGCCTGCTTAGTGGACAAAAGATCAGCAGCACAGTCAAGGCGTTGACCCATGGAGCTGTTATGCTGAACCAGGAATCTATTGGGCTATACACAGGTGACACACACACAAATGAGAACCAGAATTGCAAATCCTTTAGTACGCAATACAATATTCTATGCATCTCAGGTGCACGTAACTAAAACCATCATCCTAAAACCTCTTTTAGCCCTCAATATCACCATTGTACATTGCCACATGATAGTCCGTACATTTCACAATTACAGGGAAAAATTACTCGCCAATGACTTGCCACCTGGCTTCCCGATTAGCCGGGCAGCGTGTAAAAACTCGCCAACCGGCTTCCTGATTAAGAAAGCCATCCCATGCTTCTCGTCACTATGCGACGAGAAAACGTGAAGCTGGCTTGCTGGCCAATCATGGAAACCGGGCGCCGTGTAATGATGTGGCGCCCTGCTTCCCGATTGGCCGGGAGGCCGGCTCCATGCTGGCTTCATGCACGAGGGAGCATGAAGCCAGCTTCCCAACCAATCAGGAAGCCGGGCAGCGTGTCATTAAACGCTGCCCAGCTTTTTGAATGGCCGGGAAGTCGGCTCCATGCTCTCTCATCACAAGTGACGAGGGAGCATGGAGCCACTTCCCGGCCAATCAGGTAACCAGGCAGCGTGTAATGACGCAATGCCCGCCTTCCGGATACAGGAAGTATCGGGCTAGACATCGGAGCATTTTTGGTGAGTACAAGTACTCGCCCAAATACTCTGTATCGGCACCAACATCGATACTAGTATTGGTGCATCCCTAATGATTATTATAAAAATCATATTCAATGCTAATTATTAGAGGTGCACCGAAATGAAAAATGTTAAAACCGAAATTTAAAAAAAAAAAAATGTCAGGCCGAAACTGTTTTTTATTTTTACTTTTTCAAATATTTTTTTTTTTTTTATAAACTTTAATTTTTTTATATAAAAAAAATATTTTTTACTTTACTTTTAGGGGCTTTGGGGAAATATTGGGGGTCTTAAAACAGACTCCTGATATTTCCCTTTTAAAATAGAAAGAGATTGAGTCCTCAATCTCTTTTTCTGTGTCCCCTGTTATCAATGAACAGGAATCCTCTATGGAGTGTTCCTGTTCATTGATAACATGAGAACATTGTTTGTTTACTATAACTACAACTATGAATGAACAGGAGGTGATGTAGATCAGTCCCATTCATTCATAATTGAGGATATAGGAAACATGCCATATCCTCAATTATGTACACTCAGCAATCACTGAGTGTGTGTACCTTGCTCTGCTCTCTGACACGGTCACAGGAGGCTGATCGAGCGGTGTAGAGAGGAAAGCTCAGCCTCCTGTGACAGCGCTGTCTCAGCCCACACACCGCTCTGCCGGACTGTGATAGGCGGCAGAGCGGTGTGGGAGGAGACGCTGGCCGCTCACAGCGCTCTCCACCGCAGCGCTCCACCGACTGTCACTTTCTCCTCTCCCCGCTGGGACACAGAGCAGCGTCCAGCGGGGAGGAAAGAAACCAGGGATGTGCCGATGTATCGGCAGGAATATGGCACTATCGGCATTATGCCAAAAGTGCCATTTTCGACGGCCTATATATCAGTGCATCCCTACTAATTATAGTAACTACAGTGATGTATTCAATGACAAGAGTATAAATACTTTTCTCTTTCCCTGAGTTTTGAGAGCTACTAATCAGTAACTGAAAATAAACTGATGGGGTTATAACCCGTCAGCTTTTTTTTTTTTGTCCCATTGGGGAGGTTTCCCTCTATTTCCTGTCCGATACCCACAACATGAAGTGTGGAAATCCCTTCAATGTGAGGGAAATCCTTGGTGGTCACCAGAACTAGTGCCCTCATTGAAAGAGTTGCCATTATTCCTGTTCTGATGGCAACCCATAATTTGGGATTTCCTTTTACTGATAAGGGTCACCAGGACAAATTGAGAAGGTGAATCTCCCTAATAGGGACACAGACAGCAATAACAATCTGACAGGTGATCTAATCTTTCTCCACTCTTTCCAGAAAAAAAGAAGGGGTTTTGGCTTCAGTTGCACTATAGTGCTAGTACAAGCAGTCCATTGCTTATATCCAGCATATGCACTAACTGCATGCAAAGAATGGGAATAAAAAAGGAGGTAATCTGCTTCATATACCCATTTCATACAATGTCTTTAAAAAGAGAACTTTGAGGTGAGTGCTTTTCACTCACCTCATAGTTCTAGCCGACCTGTGACAATGAGACTGTCACAGGTCGGCTCAGTAGATCGGGAGGTGAGTGAACACATACCGGCGTTCTCTCGCTTCTCGATCCTGTCACGGCTCTCTGCCGTGACAGGGGAGGGACTGGATTCCCCCTCCCCGCCAGTGCTGACTGGCGGAATGGACGGGGGAGGGTACAGCTGGCTCTGCCTCTAGATAGGCAGAACCAGCCGTCAGTCACGCAGCTGGGCAGATCCCTGGCACAATTGTCGGGATCCGCTTCAGCGTCTCAGTATACCGCGAGCTACAGCTCGCGGTATACTGAGCCTAGGGTGATGGGAGGACACTAGTTTGTGTCCTCCCGTTACACTAAGAACTAGGGGGAAAAGCCTTAACCCCATAGTTCTCCTTTAATGTGTAGAATCCATTAATTATTTTTGTGCTATAATGCACATATGTAACTAGGAGGAGATCACAAACTGCTAGAAGCAGATATCCTTTGGATGCGTTTCACTAAGTCCTGCCAATTGTGGAAAGCAGATTGCTCATCTAGAGGCAACCCAAATCCCAAGGAAATTGTGTTCTGCACACTGTAGCTAAATTAATGCATTGGTTGGCTGCTTCTGGCAGCTTGTAAATTTCAATGATTGACTAAGTGGATAGAAAAGAGTAGATACCTTTATTTTTCACGCCCCTTGTCTGCAATTAAAGTGCAGGCACAGACAAGCTGAATGTATAAAAGCAATGTTTACGCCTGGCCATATAATGATAGGTCTTAAAAGAACAGAGATGGAAAATGCAGAGACAATAACTTATATTTGCAAAGTTGCTTAATATCCTTTAATCTCTGCTGCTCCATTTATCCAGCAGGGAAAACATAATATCCAGCACTTCCAGACATGTGGAGCCATGGTAGTTCTGGGCTAATCACCAACTACCAGTACTGTTACATGGGGGCTGTCCATACCTCTGTGTACACTAGCTCTTGAGCATATGTTTCAGCTTCATGACTTTCAGATGCAGGAGTTCCATCATCACCAGGCACGTGCGTGTTCTGGGTCTGTGACTCACTAGATAGCAACGATACTAGGAAGATGCTTGAACTCAGCACCTTTAAATAAACCTCCAGGATGTATTAAAATTAGCCCTTGCACTGGAGCTACCCCCACACTGTAAGGGTTAAGTGCCAGTTTAGGTCTACGGGGAAAATAAAGAAGATACACTCACCTGACCCTTGGTCCTGCTGCTGCAGCAGTGACTTTTTTTTTGCAGCATTTCCCTTGGTGTCCTCACGTCTAATAGACCTGCATTAAACCCGACGATGTCAGGAGGTCCTTAGACCACCAAAGTCCTCTAGCGGTCAAATTCATGAGCAGTGTATAAAAGAACACAACACAAGGTCTGTTCTGCTTAGTGTAAAGTGGTACAAGTCTCTTCCTGTGGCGTATTTCTAGCTGCAGTGAGTCACTGCTGCATAATAACCCCTCCAAATTCATATTATCCAACTGACTAAACATGGATTTGTTAAGGGACTAAATGACAGAAAATGGAAGTTGTGAGAGCTGCGACAAGATAGCCCGGCAGCTGCATGCAGGCCTAGATTAGCAGCAGGGACACTGTATATAGTGGCTTTGTCACCGTGGATCAGTAACCTATGGGGCAGTCAAGTATGCCAGCTGTACATTAGAGATCAGCATAGAAAACAGACTCTGTAAACCCATCTTAGCTCATACAAGAAGGCCAAGCAAACAGCAACATTGATGTGCATACGTCGAGTAATGTGAAAATAGTATAGAAGCTTTATTATTAAGATTTCAAAACCTACACAAAACCTTCCCCATGCACTGAAATAGGGCTGCAGCTAACGATTATTTTCATAATCGATTAGTTAGCCGATTATTAAGTTCGATTAATCGACTAAATCGATTAACTGTTGCAGCTCTACACTGAAAGGGTTAAATGCTCATTATAGCCAACCATGCACTGTTCAGATTTGCAAAAGAACTTTAATACAAAAAGAATGTTCGTTTTGACTTTCTATTAGTTGATGGGGTCAAATCGACGATTGATTTCCACCACGGTGACAAAAACAAAAATCAGGCACTTAACGAATGACGATTGACATTTTAACGGTGGATTTTGGAATGAATGGAACTTCCCAAAATTAAAACATTTATTCCTAAATTGAATGAAATTTCGATTGACATTCGACAAGTGTCTGATGGCATTATCGGGTGGTAAAGATCCTAAGCATGACATTATCTGCATGGGTATTCCCCCCACACTCCAAAAACACATTCTGTTGAATGAATTGGCTTTGAGTAGATTAAAAGCTCCATGAGGACCGGTACTGATGTTAATGTACAATATGTAAAGACATTCTGTACAAATAGTAATAATAAAAAGGTGAGAACGAGCCTTACATGTCACCCAGTTAGTGTTTACACTCTCAGTAATCCAATCAGAAATCATCTCTGCTATTCTTGCAATAGTAAACTAATGTATGTTCGGTTGCTATGGGTTACCGCACATCGCTCACCATCATTGCACTGCCTCAGGGCTTGTTCACACTAAATGCAGACCAGATCTGCATGGGTTTCTGCACATGCAGTGCAGTGTGTTTTGCCACATTTTTTAGTTTAAAATGGGCTTTCAATGCATTTGCATGTGTTCCAGGGCAAGTAAAAAAGGGCCTGCTGCACTTTTTTTTACATGCTCTGGAACTGAACGCTGCAGTGTGAACTAGAGCCCAAAATACCATTGGATGCAGTTTTGATCCGATCTGTAACTGCTCCTGGAACACGCTTGGTGTGAACAAGCCCTAAACCAGCTACAAGTGGCATGTATGTGCATGCAGACTAGATTGCATGCACCAAGTCTTGTGAGTAAAGTGAACCTGTATACACGCTGCCAGGTCTCTCCTCTGCTGTACACATCAGTTCTGGCCATGGACCCAAATCATTGTGTAAGCTGCTCGGGGAACACAGCCGTGTACATACCTCTCCTTTTCCTCCCCATGTACCATTGTACACACCATCGTTCTCCTCTTTCAGCCCCAATTCTTTCAGCCAGGAATACTGCGGCTGCTGTACTAACAAGGACGACATAGCGGCCAGCTGCCTGCAGCAAGAAGAGAAGATCTTCCTTTTCAGCAAAAACTGCCTGGAAAGAGGAAAGGTGAACTGCAGCATGGTGAGCGCAGTCTGGCAGCTGGACCCGCTAATAAGAATTGTCATACGAGACCCGCCCCCGCCTTTCCGAGCCTCTGATTGGTCACAGCGAGCCTCAGCCCACTCTTGGTTCACGCTCGGTTGTCTCAGCACGGATTACTGAATGACTCACAGCTCAGCGAGTACAGCTCCGGTATATTGCCACCTGCTGGACACCACCTATCCGACATCCTCCCGTATACACCCACCTGCTGGACACTACGTATCCGACATCATCCCGTATACTGCCACCTGCTGGACACCACCTATCCGACATCCTCCCGTATACATCCACCTGCTGGACACTACCTATCCGACATCCTCCCGTATACTGCCACCTGCTGGACACCACCTATCCTACATCCACCAGAATACTGCCACCTGCTGGACACCACCTATCCGACATCCTCCAGTATACTGCCACCTGCTGGACACCACCTATCCTACAGCCTCCGGAATACTGCCACCTGCTGGACACCACCTATCCGACATCCTCCAGTATACTACCTCCTACTGGACACTACCTATCCGACATCCTCCAGTATACGACCACCTGCTAGACACCACCTATCCGACATCCCCCCGTATACTGCCACCTGCTGGACACCACCTATCCTACATCCACCAGAATACTGCCACCTGCTGGACACCACCTATCCGACATCCTCCAGTATACGACCACCTGCTGGACACCACCTATCCGACATCCTCCAGTATACTACCTCCTACTGGACACTACCTATCCGACATCCTCCAGTATACGACCACCTGCTGGACACCACCTATCCGACATCCTCCAGTATACTACCTCCTACTGGACACTACCTATCCGACATCCTCCAGTATACGACCACCTGCTGGACACCACCTATCCGACATCCTCCAGTATACTACCTCCTACTGGACACTACCTATCCGACATCCTCCAGTATACGACCACCTGCTGGACACCACCTATCCGACATCCTCCAGTATACTACCTCCTACTGGACACTACCTATCCGACATCCTCCAGTATACGACCACCTGCTGGACACCACCTATCCGACATCCTCCAGTATACTACCTCCTACTGGACACTACCTATCCGACATCCTCCAGTATACGACCACCTGCTGGACACCACCTATCCGACATCCTCCAGTATACTACCTCCTACTGGACACTACCTATCCGACATCCTCCAGTATACGACCACCTGCTGGACACCACCTATCCGACATCCTCCAGTATACTACCTCCTACTGGACACTACCTATCCGACATCCTCCAGTATACGACCACCTGCTGGACACCACCTATCCGACATCCTCCAGTATACTACCTCCTACTGGACACTACCTATCCGACATCCTCCAGTATACGACCACCTGCTGGACACCACCTATCCGACATCCTCCAGTATACTACCTCCTACTGGACACTACCTATCCGACATCCTCCAGTATACGACCACCTGCTGGACACCACCTATCCGACATCCTCCAGTATACTACCTCCTACTGGACACTACCTATCCGACATCCTCCAGTATACGACCACCTGCTGGACACCACCTATCCGACATCCTCCAGTATACTACCTCCTACTGGACACTACCTATCCGACATCCTCCAGTATACGACCACCTGCTGGACACCACCTATCCGACATCCTCCAGTATACTACCTCCTACTGGACACTACCTATCCGACATCCTCCAGTATACGACCACCTGCTGGACACCACCTATCCGACATCCTCCAGTATACTACCTCCTACTGGACACTACCTATCCGACATCCTCCAGTATACGACCACCTGCTGGACACCACCTATCCGACATCCTCCAGTATACTACCTCCTACTGGACACTACCTATCCGACATCCTCCAGTATACGACCACCTGCTGGACACCACCTATCCGACATCCTCCAGTATACTACCTCCTACTGGACACTACCTATCCGACATCCTCCAGTATACGACCACCTGCTGGACACCACCTATCCGACATCCTCCAGTATACTACCTCCTACTGGACACTACCTATCCGACATCCTCCAGTATACGACCACCTGCTGGACACCACCTATCCGACATCCTCCAGTATACTACCTCCTACTGGACACTACCTATCCGACATCCTCCAGTATACGACCACCTGCTGGACACCACCTATCCGACATCCTCCAGTATACTACCTCCTACTGGACACTACCTATCCGACATCCTCCAGTATACGACCACCTGCTGGACACCACCTATCCGACATCCTCCAGTATACTACCTCCTACTGGACACTACCTATCCGACATCCTCCAGTATACGACCACCTGCTGGACACCACCTATCCGACATCCTCCAGTATACTACCTCCTACTGGACACTACCTATCCGACATCCTCCAGTATACGACCACCTGCTGGACACCACCTATCCGACATCCTCCAGTATACTACCTCCTACTGGACACTACCTATCCGACATCCTCCAGTATACGACCACCTGCTGGACACCACCTATCCGACATCCTCCAGTATACTACCTCCTACTGGACACTACCTATCCGACATCCTCCAGTATACGACCACCTGCTGGACACCACCTATCCGACATCCTCCAGTATACTACCTCCTACTGGACACTACCTATCCGACATCCTCCAGTATACGACCACCTGCTGGACACCACCTATCCGACATCCTCCAGTATACTACCTCCTACTGGACACTACCTATCCGACATCCTCCAGTATACGACCACCTGCTGGACACCACCTATCCGACATCCTCCAGTATACTACCTCCTACTGGACACTACCTATCCGACATCCTCCAGTATACGACCACCTGCTGGACACCACCTATCCGACATCCTCCAGTATACTACCTCCTACTGGACACTACCTATCCGACATCCTCCAGTATACGACCACCTGCTGGACACCACCTATCCGACATCCTCCAGTATACTACCTCCTACTGGACACTACCTATCCGACATCCTCCAGTATACGACCACCTGCTGGACACCACCTATCCGACATCCTCCAGTATACTGCCACCTGCTGGACACCACCTATCCTACAGCCTCCGGAATACTGCCACCTGCTGGACACCACCTATCCGACATCCTCCAGTATACTACCTCCTACTGGACACTACTTATCCGACATCCTCCAGTATACGACCACCTGCTGGACACCACCTGACAGACATCCTCCGTTATACTGCCACCTGCTGGACACCATCTATCCTACATCCACCGGAATACTGCCACTTGCTGGACACCACCTGACCAACACTCTCCGGAATACTGCCACCTGCTGGACACCACCAGTATTCCGACATCTTCTGGAATACTGCTACCTACTGGACACCACCTGACCAACATCCTCCAGTATATTGCCACCTGCTGGACATAACCTAACCGACATCTCCCAGAATACTGCCACCTGCCCAGAAGGCTGTTCTCAGGAGGCTGTGCCGGGTCTTATGAGACTGTGCGGGGTCTTAGTAGACTGTGTGGGGTCCCAGGAGGCTTATGGGGTCTCAGGAGGATGTGCAGGGCCTTAGAAGGCTATGCAGGTCCTCCTCCAGGTGGTTGTGCAGGGTCTCTGGGGGGTCTCAGGAGGCTGTGTGGGGTCTCAGATGAGCTGTGCAGGTCCCAGGAGGCTCTGTGGGGTCTCAGGGGGGCTGTGCAGGGTCTCGGGAGACTGTGCAGTCTCAGATGGCTGTGTGGGGTCTCAGGAGGCTGTGCAGGGTCTCAGATGGCTGTTTGGGGTCCTAGGAGACTGTGCAGGGTCTATAGTGGGCTTTGTGCGGTCTCAGGTGGCTGTGTGGGGTCTTAGGAGACTGTGCAGGATCTCAGGAGGCTGTGCAGGGTCCTATAGTGGGCTGTGCGGGGTCTCAGGTGGGCTGTACAGGGTCTATGATGGGCTGTGCACGGTCTATAGTGGGCCGTGTGTGGTCTCAGGTGGGCTGTGCAGTGTCTATAGTGGGCTGTGCAGGGTCTATGGTAGGCTGTAGGGGGTCTATGGTGGGCTGTGGGGGGTTTAAGATGGGCCGTGCAGGGTCTACTGTGGGCTGTGCGGGGTCTATGGCAGGCTGTGCGAGGTGTATGGTGGGCAGTGCGGGGTCTCACCAGGGTTCCCAATAGGTTTCAAGGGTGGGTGCAGGCGGCGGGTACAGGATGGAGGAGGAGGAGATTTTCGGCCGGCACAGTACATAGGCGTAACGATTCAAAGGAAGGCTGCCGGGACCTTCCTGTGAACAGCGGCGCCTGTTTACAGCGCCGGCTTCAGTTTAATAATTTGAAGCGCCAGTATCAGCGCTTTGTATCAGGGCATTTTCACAAGTACTTGTGAAAATGCCCAGTAGCAGCACCGATACCGGTATCTGTACTGGTATCGGTGCATCCCTACTGTTAAGCTGCAATTTATCACATTTCTGTTGTTGGGTTTAGATACATCGAGTGGCGTCACAAGGGGGGTGTGGGGGGGGGGATGCGGCCCGCACCCGGGTGACACAATTGGAGGGGTCACACCAAAATGACTTATAGCCATTTTGGTGTCACCCCCTCTGAAAAGTCGGGAGCTCGGTCATGGACCGAATGCCTGTCAGTATCAGGAGAGAGGAGGGGACCCGGCAGCATACCTTATCCCGCTGGGTGACTGTCCCCTCCTCTCTCTGCCGGCGTCCATCACCAAGATGGCGGTCGGCAGGTATCAGAATACTGCTGCGCGTGCGCGATGACGTCTTGGCGGGGTGACACTCGGTTACCGCTCCGGGTGTCACCCAGCCTTGGGACGACCCTGGATACATCTACTTGCATATGTTTTATTATATTCTCAATTTCAGTTGCTAAGGTTTGTGACAGGTTTACTTTAAAGCGACACTGTTACATTAAAGCTGGCCGTACACTACTCTATTTTTTTCGAATAACCCGCGAGCTGAACGAAAAAAATAGAGCAGATTCCTCCATCAATGCTATGAGCGCGTTGATCGAGGAATCCCCACGGTTTCCTTTATATTCTGACAGCGGCCTCCGGCACAGTGTATGGCCAGCTTTACCCATCCAGGTTGGAAATCTTTTGAAGCTTTCAATAGGGTTGTAAATGTGCAATAATATAGAAAATATTTTCACTTTGACCATTACAAATATGCTGCTACGGCTCTGCCTAGGAGCCAGGGGTGGGCAACTCTTCTAGCTGTGCTTTAACTACAAATCATCGCAACAGGCCTATGCCTCTGGGAGTCATGCCTGTAACTGTCAGTCTTGCAATGCCTCATGGAACTTGTAGTTCCACAACAGCTGTAGGGCCGGAGTTGCCCATCCCGGGTCTATAGCACTACCGTAGTTGTCCACATTACTGTAGTCTTGCTTCCAAAATGTCTACAATTTTTTAGTCCACTCTATCTATTGAGGCAACCATGGTTGTCACATAGGCTGGACTTCAAACATGTGTTTTGGATCTCCTTCATCACATGATGGATTTATGGTATTAGTAGGTAGGATAAACTTCTTTGCTTTCTTTTAAGTCATCCAGCCTATAGACAGACATTCTACCTAATTTTCTGCTGCTCGTGAATCTTTTTACAGAACAACGCTGGGTGTCTGTGCTGTAAACTTCTTAGGTCAGTGTTTTCTGTTATTAACAGTAACACTTTTTTATTCAACCGGTATGCACTCTTTTTAATTTATAATAGTTAATGAACAAATAGAAAGAAATCTGTGGTTACATATTCAACTATAAATTATATAATGCTTTCCTACAACTCTGTTGCCCTTTTGGACTTTGGTTTTCCTTCCCCTCCATGTTACTCAGAAAGTACCTTTTAGCATTCTTTCCTATTACAACTTAGTGTATATAAACACAAAAACAAAACTGTAATATATTGCTGTTTACCAGTCCTTAGATGTGGTGGCTGCATTGCTATTCAACTTTAATACTAAGAACATTTTCAGCAAGTCCCGAAAATACTAACTCTGAACATTTATGGGAACTCCGGGTGCAGACCATATGAGCCTGCCTTCACCCTCTTAATATTCTAAAAGAACAACATACCATTGCAGCTCCAGTTCAACACTCAGAATATGAATGTTGCAGTCCCTGCTTAAAGTGGACCTTACCCCCTTTCACCAAAAATCACATCAGCATGCAGCTCTGCATGCTGATATAAAATCATCTTGCATTCATTAGATAAACAAACATGTTTTTCATTTACTTACAAATAGAGTTCATCTACTTCCTTGTCCAGTTTTGGCAAAAACGATGTCATCGTGCCCAAGCATTGCATCCTGGGAAGATTACATCAGCAGAGCATTGCTGGGAAATCTCATCTGTAATCTCACGAGATTTCCAGGTAAAGGCATTTTCCTCCACTGAGATGATGTGCATGTCCTAGTCACATGTGCCAGAGTTCCAGGAAGTAAAGGGAGAGCTAGTAATCTGCCCTTATTTAACATGGCCACTGCCAGAAGACTGGAAAGAAAAGAGAACTAAGATATGCAAAGAATACAAAGCCTGCATCTATTTAGAAGTATGTGTTTGTAGATTGTCATTACTAAACATTTCTAAAGGCGCATTTGTTGTTATTTTAAAGATATTGGTAAAGTTCCTCTTTTAGCACTGTCACTCTAACGTGTTTCACCTATCAAGGCTTACTTGTAGTCTCTATGCGCTAGAGGGGCGGTGCTTAGGTGGGAACTGTAACATGGACTCATATGGATTGAATAAAGTTTTATGTTGAGCTGGAGACACGACCATTGGTTGTGCTTTTGATCCTTGTCACATAGGGGCTAAGAAACCTCCTATGCAATAGCCAATTCACAAAATAGGTCCTCTTTATGGAGACATCAGGGGTAAGACCCCTAATGTCACCTAGGGACCCCAAGAGAAGCTGATGAAGCAGAGATCTGCTTCAGCAGCTTCTCACCGGCATCTGTAGCTGGAGAGTGACACTGAATGCGGAAGTGATGTAATTTACATCACTTCCTGCATTCTGGGACCAGAGAGGCGATCAAAGGGAGATTGTGTACTGAGCTCCCTTTGATCTCCTGTGACAGAGTCACTGGGCACCGGCTGCGGCAGCCGATGGCGGGGGGGGGGGGGGGGGGGTGCACACCCGCACCTAATACAAGCGATTGGACGCCCGATCGCTTGAATGAAAACAGCCATCGCTGGCTGTTTACATTGCTGACATTTTCCCCACTCGTGTGCGTGCTGGGCGCCGCGCACGAGCGGGGGGAGGGGAAGGACACCTAAAGACACCCTCCTGCTCCTATAAGGCTCCCGTCCAGCCGTTCAGGAACGGCCAATGGACGGATGAACGGGAGGTGGTTAAAGAAACTATCCTGGCTCCTATGGTTTCATCTGATAAACCAATAGCAGGCTCCTGTCAATGGCTCCCCTCTCAATCTGTATAACTAAGCTTGACAGATTCAATGGGTTTGGACCTGTTCACACCTACGCACTATGTTGGCGCACACTGTGATAACATGATGTAGGCATACATTTTATTGTAATGCAGCTTGTTACAACATACCTTGGAAAGAAAAGGAAAATCAAATGAAGAAAATGTAAACACGGTCACAATATAGATGAAATGAACAAAAAAAATTTATATTATTGGATTGTAATGTTTATCAGCTTATCATTGGTGATTAGTTCAGTTCAGTAGCAAAGAGGGGAAGCAATGAATACCTTGGCTATGCTTGTCTCATTACATCATTACATTGCTTCTTACCCCCTATGTGATAGCAATAAAGTTAAAGCGGACCTTTACCCATATCTTTAAAATAACAACAAATGTGCCTTTAGAAATGTTTAGTAATGACAATCTACAAACACATACTTCTAAATAATTGCCTGCTTTGTATTCTTTGCATATCTTATTTCTCTTTTCTTCCCCAGTCTTCTGACAGTGGCCATGTTTACTAAGGGCAGGTTACTAGATCTCCCTTTACTTCCTGGAACTCTGGCACATGTGACTAGACATGATCATGTACATCATCTCAGGGGAGGAAATTTTCCCTGTGATCTCATAAGATTGCAGATGAGAATTCCCAGCAATGTTCTGCTGATGTAACCTTCCCAGGATGCAATGCTTGGACACATTACATCATCTGTGCCAGAAGTAAACCAGGAAGCAGATGAACCCTATTTGTAAGTATATGAAACACAGGTGTGTTTAACTAACTAACTGTAAGATGATTTTAAATCAGCGTGCAGAGCTTCATGCTGCTGTGATTTTCAGTGAAAGAAGGTAAAGGGTCCGCAGCGCTGAATACTGAAAAATGGCCTGGCCAGGAAGGGGGTCTAAACACCTGGTCTTGAAGTGGTTAAGTGTAAAAAAAAAATGTAAAAAACACACACAAACATTTTTTTAAAGTCCCCCGACCCCACATAGAAACATGAGGGGTAAAAGCTTTCAAAGCGTCGCCTATGGCCAATTTTGGGTATGGTAGGTTTTTTTTGGTTTCACGGGTGCGCGCAATTTTAAGGATTGACATGTTTGGTGTCTATTTACCTGACGTGACCACATCTTTTATATTTTACAAAAAAATGGGGTACTGTTAAATGTTTCATTACATAACATACTTTTTTCTTAAAACCCGTGGTGATTATATACCACCAAAAGAAAGCTCTACCTGTCCCCAAAAATGGTAAAAAAATTAATTTCAGTACAGCGTTGCATGACGGAATAAATGTCAGTCAAAGTACCGCAGCGCTGAATACTAAAAAATGGCCTGGCCAGGAAGGGGGTGTAACACCACGGTCAGCAAGTGTTTAAGTACAGTTCAGTGTCACTTTAATTAGATCTTTGAAAAAAAATTAACCATACATTGATATGTGTATTCACATTATGCTGATCCTTTTTATTTCTGAGAAACATGACTATGGTTCATGGTGAACATATAAAAGTACAGCACAGCTATAAGGATACATATGTACATGTTCATGCCACGATGGGTTGCTGAGACTCCCATGTGGACGAGTGCCCTTCCTCATGGAAAATACGGTAGGCTCATCACAGCGCCTCACTCACTGGATGCTCTACCGTAATCTCTGTAATGGTCCCGCAGCTCTCTGCGCTCTCCCTCATTCTTCCCCGGAAGTAATATGGAGTCTCTCTGGTCTCCTGTACCCTGACGTGATTCCGCTTTCCTGTCAGTATCATGGCGCTGGAGGCCACTCGGGGAATGATGGAAGATGAAGAGTTGGAGGACGGGGAGCTGAGCGGCTCCGATACAGATATGAAGGTGTCGGCGGACAGAGCCCAGCATCAGGTAGCCGGCAGTGCATGGCGTGCTGTACGTTGTATAGGACGGGGGCGGGGTGTCAGTTGAAGCATGGCTCTCTATATACCGGGAGACGGCTATACACCACTCCTAGGAATATACTGGAATCTTATTAATATACAATAGTCTTATTAATATGCAGGACTCTTAATAATATACTGGAGTCTTATTAATATACAGGAGTCTTATTGTTTTTATTATACTAGTAGTACAGGAGTCAAATCATTATTATTATACAGGAGTCCATTTATTATCATTATACAGGATTCCTATTTTTTTTTTTTTAGCATGTATTTTTTATTGATGTTTCAAAGGATAACAGGATTCCTATTATTGTACACTAGCCCCTTTGTTGTTATTATACAGGAGCCCTACGATTATTATTATTATACTGGGGTCTTATTCAGGGATCCTATCCAACAATGCCCCCCAGCTTTCCCCTTAATTCATGAAGAGTTGGTGGGCCCATATTTAGGGTGAAATTGTGACATATGTTGAACAATCTCGGAGCCAAGCTTACATTGTATTTAGTGATGAGCGAGGGCTTGTTGTGGAGTCGGTTCACGTGAGTTTACCCAAGCCCACTCAAAACTGCGACTGACACCCCACCCGCCCCTTCTGGCCCAGTCAGTTTCAGCAGGCACTTTCCCTGCCCTATAGCTACATGTTACAAAGGGGCAGGAAATGCCCCTGCTGCAACTGATTGGGAGGGGGTAGTTGGTCTGTCCCTCAGTATTGTACGTGATGATATCAGCGGAGCTCCAGATGCTGAAGTGGGGGGGGGCAAAGAGGCTGCAGTTGCTGTTATTGGAACCTGCCGGATCAAGATTTGGGTGCGTACAAGTGCTTTACACCTTCCCCTAGACGTAAACAAGACGTTTTTTTAACCTGGAGATAGTCTTTAAAGTGCACTAATAGGCTCCTGTATGACCGTCTAAACAGGTCCCAAATCCAGTTACTATGTCATGTACATAGTATAAATAATCTTCCTTTACCCTCCTTGACTTAACCAAATTATCCTTCATTTGTGTCTCACATGCTCCCCCTCCCAGGCACTGCAGTTGACAGTGGGAGGGTTTCAGCAACACAGGCATTGTTGCCAATCCAGAAAGCAGTGGTCAGGTCTAGGTGCGGCCGGGTGCTGAATGACAAGCTACAGAGTTGTAAATCATCAGTGAGATTGGTGATGGCAAAGCCCCTGCAATATCCTCTCATCCCACTGTAGTGCAAGCAGACACTGCCTACATGAGGGGCAGCTGAGGAGCAGTGCAGCTTCCTTAAACTGAGAAGACTTTGAGGTACATTAATCCATAGTGAGTGCAGCTATTGAGGTCAGTGAGGGCTTGTTTTAAAGGAGGTTCACCTTTTTGCAGAGAAGGGGCCCCATTAGTTTTAAGTACACTGTGCCACTTGTAGAAATATAGTTAGGTGGAAGTGCCATACTTGTAGGCTGTTCCTGTCCCCCATGCAGCCTGGCTGACATCCTTACACCCTGGCCTATTTCCAGGTGACAGCAGCAAGTGCTCCCAGAAATAGGGAGATGTCTGGGCTTAAATCCAAATTACCTACACAAGACCTCAGTTACTAAGGGGGTGTCTGCTTCTGCTTTTTTTTACTTTTGGCATGCATTATATTAGGCTGAGACTTCTTTTGTGTAAAGTATCTCTTTCTGTGAATATTATTATACTCATTACTTTCTATCATGGTTTATTTGCAGAAACTTGGTTTACCCGCTGCTGGTGGCTACAGAAGCAATGCAGCTCTGCCTTTAAGTGTCCCGTACCGAAGTGTCAAAGGTTTGGATTCTAGTGACGAAAGCTTTTCTGATTCTGATGAAGATGAGGGTTCTCTGTGGAAACGTAAACGCCAGAAGTCTTCCCACCCTCCTCCAGAAGTGTCAAGACCAACAGTGGCCTCGGCTCCCATGCAGTGCACACAGGCAGCAAGAGCAAAGAATAACATCTGGGGGGCAGTGCTTCAGGAGCAGACACAAGAGGCTGTAGCTGCCGAGCTTGGAATTATGGACATGGATGGTCAGATAGATATGAGCAGGCAGTCCGAGACTTATAATTATGTCCTAGCCAAGAAAATGATGACCAAAGAAAATGACGAGGAGAAGTTAAAACTAGACAAAGAATTGGATGAGTATATGCACGAAGATAAGGATCGTGTGCCAAAAGAAGAGAACGGTCACCTAAAGAGGAAGCGACCTTTGAAAGAGAGGCTTGGCGAAAGATTAGACATGGACTATAAAGGCCGATACGAAATAACTGAGGGTGATCCGGAACACAAAGTTTCTGATGAAATAGCACACAGGTTAGTTGTGAATTGTATGTAAGTGTGCTCATATGCTGGCATGGAGAATTAATTGCAGCAGCTGTGTTCTTGGTGTCATTTTTAACAGCCAGCAATGACCGTTAATGTACAAGCGATCCGGCGTCTATACAGCTTTCGGATCGTTTGTACCGTGCGGCGCTGACCCCTCCCCGGTTGGGCCGCCGTTGGCTCCCTCGGGCTCTTCTGTCCCCGTGCAGCGCCCGGGACTGGCTCGGCGGGTCTCCCCACAACGATCGGCTTCCAGCCGCTGATCTGTCCTCTGATCACTGGACCCGGAAGTGATGTTTACTACATCACTTCCAGTGTCACTATTTAAATTCTCCAGGAGAAGAAGCTGGGGAAGTTGATCTCCTCAGCTTCTTTGGGGTCTCTAGGTGGCATTAGGGCTCTGAAAGACCCTTGATGTCTCCATAAAGAGGGCCTGTCACACCCCATCTGCTATTACATAGGGGGCTTGTTAGTCCCCTATGTGATAGCAATAGGGTTAGTGTAAAAAAAAAAAGTGTTTAGAAATTAAAGCAACCATAAGAAAAAAAAAAAATCCCCCCGCCACCCATGTGCACACACATACAAACGCAAACACACTTCAGTGTGCCTAGGTGCGAAAACGACAATTGTGCTACACATGTTACATATCGCAGTGAGAGCAATAATTCTAGAGCCATCAATCACTGTTAGCACTAAACTGATGAGCGGTAAAAGCGTTTAAAGTGTCCCCTATGGAAATTGAGAATTTTTGCAGCTTCACGGGCAAATGCAATTTTAAAGCTTGACTTGTTTGGTATCTGTTTACCTGACGTGACCCCAAGGAATTTTGGTGTTGTAACTCGACTTTTGGTGCAAGTTTCTGTTATGTTGTGCATGACAATCTTACAGCCCAGCTCCTGTTTACTATTTTTTTAAAGCTGACATTTAATCAGCTCATAGTTTGCCTTTCCCCCTAACAAAATCAACTTTCTAATTAAATTTTTAAATATTTCCGTTTTCATCTATGGATCTCTATGCAATGCGGGCAGATCAGCATGGCTGGCCCTGTGCTGCATATACTTTCCTGAAAACATCACAGCACCCTGCCTCAGTATTCGTCAGCCCTGATGAAGGCAGTCGGTTGACACTTGGGAGGACCCATGCAAATATCGAAATTCCTTGGTGAGTGGATGCCAGTCTGGTGCCCATGGGTATTCCCAGGCAGATGACATTTGCATGCAGACTGTCCTAGGTAAGGGCCACATGTGATGCTGAGCCCTGTGGCATCCAATGACTGGCCTGAGGAAATGTGAAATAAGTAAAAAAAAGCATAAATAATTTTTAGACTGTAAGCCCTCAGGGGCAGGGCCCTACTTACCATCTTGTCTTGAATTGTATTGTGATTGTAATGTCTTCCTTATATTGTAAAGCGCTGTGCAAACTGCTGGCGCTATATAAATCCTGTATAATAATGTAGTAGGAGGGAACCTGAACTGAAAGTATTGATTCTGTGTTATAGAAGGCAATACCTTGAGACATGTACCTTTTTTGGCTGGAATTCATTCTTATAAAATAGTTGTGCATTTGTGAACCCAATCCTGTGGCTGCAGCCTCGTAGCTGTGTCCCTGACTGCTAGTCTCACACGATTTGCAGTGAGATTAGGTGATGTCACTACTGTGCTGCCTATTGTTCTTACTGGAGGCTCTGACATGAGGAAGCAAAGCCCTGCCTCTACCAAGATGGCCGCCGTTACACACAAATGACTGTTACATATGCCCTTTTTATCTTGCAGGTTGCATGAACCTAAAAAAGATCTGATCGAACGAGTTGTGAAAACCATTGGCACCAAGAAGGCGATTGAGCTTCTAATAGAGACTGCCGAGGTGGAACAGAATGGGGGACTCTTTATTATGGTGAGATTTAACGGTTTTTATGTTTATGAATGACTTATCCAACGCCATTGAACGTATAGTACAAAATGCTCCTTTGTAGACCAGGGTTAAAGCACGGGTTACAGGACTTGCAATTGTAGAGATCCTCCTCCTGCCTTTTGCTACTTTGTGGAACAACCATACAGTGAAGTCTGGAAAGTTTGAACTTCTGTCTAGAATGCTTATTCTAGGTCAAGTAACTCTCTAGGTCAGGGGCGCCCACAATTTTTTGTGTGAAGATCTACTTTTCAAATGACGAGCTACATGAGATCTACCAACGGAAACAAAACGTCTCTCCTGGCTTGTCTCTCCTGGCTTGTCTCTCCTGGCTTGTCTCTCCTGGCTTGTCTCTCCTGGCTTGTCTCTCCTGGCTTGTCTCTCCTGGCTGGCTCTCCTGGCTCGCTCTCCTGGCTCGCTCGCTCTCCTAGCTGTTTTCTCCTTGCTCTGGCTGTCTCTCCTCGCTCTCTCCTGGCTGGCTCTCCTGGCTGGCTCTCCTGGCTGGCTTGCTCTCCTCGCTGTTTTCTCCTTGCTCTGGCTGTCTCTCCTCGCTCTCTCCTGGCTGGCTCTCCTGGCTGGCTCTCCTGGCTGGCTTGCTCTCCTAGCTGTTTTCTCCTTGCTCTGGCTGTCTCTCCTCGCTCTCTCCTGGCTGTCTCTCCTCGCTCTCTCCTGGTCTAAATATACCAAAATGGAATAAAGGGGCCGCCATTCACACCCTTTGTGATCTACCAGCATCAGCTTTCAGAGCTACTGGTAGATCACGATCTACATAATGGGCACCCCTGCTCTAGGTAGTCCAGGATCAGGTTGACAGCCTCGATGCTTGCACTTTTAAATACATATCAGCAATGGCATCTCATGTTTTTTCCCCCCTCCTAAGGTTTTATTTGAAATTTTTGATGTTTTATGATGCAGTTTGGATTTCCATCAGAATATGTATCTTTTTATGTAACTGCTTCAATTCTTTGTCACCCAAAAATTATAATAGCTATGACAGTGTATTGAACACTTTGGAATGGTGGTAAAGGCGGGCCCCCTCCTATACTGTATGTTCCTATAGGTCCAACTCTATGATTCTAGGACGTAAAAAAAAAATTCTGCCTAGACCAGGGGTCAGCAACCTTAAACACTCAAAGAGCCATTTGGACCCGTTTCCCACAGAAAACACCGGGAGCCACAAAACCCTTTTGACATCTAAAATGAAGATAACACTCCATGCAGTGGCGTAACCAGAGTTATGGGCGCCCGGGGCAGAACATTTTTTTGCGCCCCCCCATATTATATAAACAGTACTGGACTCTGGGCTTAGTAACGCACTGGACTCTGGGCTTACCTGAGACCCTGCAGAGCCCACCTGAGAGTGACCCTGCAGAGCGCACCATAGATTCCACACAGCCCATCTGTGACTCTCTATGGTGGGCTCTGCCCCCCTCCTTATTCGGACTCACGGCCAGCTTCCCATCCAGATGGTGTGCACTGCAGTGGGCGGGGCATATGACACACACTTCTCTCCCGCCGCCGGTTACTAGGGATGCGGCCAGGAGAGGAGTAGAGTCTCCTCTCCTGGGATCGGCCCCTTGCTGAGAAGCCCGTCGGCAGTGCGGGACCCTGCACTGCCGCATATTAAACCAAGGGGGTTGCCCAGGACCGTACCTCACTGGGCCCCCCCACAGCCTCAGGCCCCGGCGGTAGTTCCACCCCTGGACAGGGAGCCGCAGCTGAGGGATGAGAGCCGCGGGTTGCTGACCCCTGCCCTAGACAATTTGAAGGTGTTACAAAAGGGGGGAGAGCAGTCCTTATATGGTCCATTGTTGTTATATTTATGCATATTCATACTTCATATTATTATTATTATTATTATTACTAGTATACCTTTTTATATTATATTCTTGTTTTCTCTGTGCTGTGATATTTTTGAGGAAGATTGTTAATTATGACATCTGATCCATACTGTAGATGGAAGCTTCTTCCATGAAACCCTGTTGAGATTGGATGTTGCAAATGAAGGTGGCAGTGATTGGTCAGAGTCAGGGTATGGCTTGTTATATGCTGGCCATACACTATACAATCTCCTTTAGATCTACCAACAGCTATGTAGTACAAGGGTCGGCCTGACTGAATACAAAGTGAATTCATTGTTTTTCTTCATATTACATTGTCTTAGTCGGGGCTCAAAATTTCAAGTCCTGAGCTACTAGCCAGGCCTTAAAAGTTACTCGCCACCAGTTGCCCCACCTAACCCCTACCCTGCCCCGGACTTAACTCCGCCAGGTCAGTAATGTAACGCAGAGGTCAGTAATGTAACGCACAGCGCAAAGGTCAGTAATGTAACGCGCGGCACAGAGGTCAGAGTGACGCGCAGAGGTCAGAGTGACGCACAGTGTAAGGAAGAAAGAAAAGGGACTTGCAGTGCACTTAGCTGGTATTCAGGTGCCTCTTCTTTCTCCTGGTGGTGGTGGGGGGGGTGGAGGTCGGTGCAGAGATCTGTGCAGAGATCCTCCATGTACCTTCTTTTCCCTGCTAACTTTCTGGATGGCCAGTCTCACCGTCTCTGCAGTCTTCCTCCCAGCCTGGCAGCTGAGGTGGGCGGAGGAAGCTGCAGAAGACAGCGGATGTCATCGAGGAGCGCCGCCGGCGGGACCAGAGATGGGACACTACCACCACGGCGATCGTTCCCTTGTGTTCTCTCTTCTCATCGGCCGCTCTGTAGCTACAGCAGCCGATGAGGAGAGAGAACAGAAGCGAGCAATTGCCGCAGCGGTAGTGTCCCATCTCTGGTCCTGCCGGCGGTGCTCTTCAATGAGATTCCCCCCCCCCGCAATTTTCACTCGCCAATTGCGAGGGGGCGAGTGGAAATTTTGAGGCCTGTCTTAGTAATTCTAAAGGAGATTGTACAATGGGACATTCTAGTGCATGGCCAACGTTAAAGCTATTTTACTGCTTGTTAGGAATATGTAAATAGTTTCATGTCCATAGTCTGGGAGAGGGACCCTTTAACCTTTAGCTTTATGGTCTTTATATCTTTCCTGTTTTTGGTTTCAGAATGGAAGCAGAAGAAGGACTCCTGGTGGTGTCTACTTAAACCTTTTGAAAAACACACCGAGTATTACATCAGATCAAGTGAAGGTATGTTTAGAGCTGAGATCAGGGTATAAAATCCAAGTGTATGAGGTATTGGGGCTTGTAGGGTGAACTTGTTGGTTTCTTGGTATGTATGTGTGTGTATTATACAATTATACACATGTATATTAAAATGTACCTAATACTGGTATTTCTGTTAAATCAACATTCCTAACTTGTACTTTAGCCGACACATCACAGCAGCATAATTTGCCATCTGCTGCTGCCTACTCTTCTTCAGCGTACGTTCCTGGGCCCTGTTATAATGTGCAGCGATGTCGGGTTTAATTATGAACTATGAGCCGAGTGAAAATCACTCACCTCATAGTTCTAGCCGACCTGTGACAATGAAACTGTCACAGGTCGGCTCAATTAATCGGGAAGTGAGCGAACACATACTGTCGCTCGCTCACTTCTCAATCTATCCGTGCAGAGAGCCGTGACTGTCACTCTCTGCAGCGATTCCCCCCTCCCCTGTCCGATCCTCCAGCGCTGACTGGCGGAACGGATGGGGGAGGGGGCGGGTACAGCTGGCTCTGCCTCTAGATAGGCAGAGCCAGCTGTCACTCATGCAGCTGGGTGGATCCAGACAGTAATGTCAGGATCCTTCCCGGCTGCGGCGTCTCTGTATACCGCACCGAGCTTTGGGGGACGGGAGGACGCTAGTTTGTGTCCTCCCGTTACCCTTAGGAGAACTATGGGGAAAAGCCCTGACCCCCCATAGTTCTCCTCTAAAGGTAATGCCCCCTAGAGTTAAACCTAGGGATAAATACAAAGGGCACGCAATATAGACTTAAGATTTTCATCCAGACATTGCTGTACTGTTCACCCTGCATCCTTTTGTCTGAAATTGGTGTAACGTACCTGATGATCACCCTCCCTACTTCTTCTTCCACACATACACAGAGCAGGGTTTTTTTTTGGGGGAGGGATCCAATGCGTTCATGTCACAGTTCGGGGGGATGTGGTTCCTTTTTGATTGGCTGTCATTGTTATGTATTTATATCTTCACTTAAATTGTTGGTGTTCATTTTCTGTTTGCCTGAAGAAGGGACCGTTGGGTTCCGAAACGTTGCTTTGAAATGTGGCACTACTACAGTCAATAAAGAGATTGACTTAGTATTTATCTGGAGTGCGAGTGACATTCCAAACGATTTTTGCATGATTTTGCAGCAGCATCTGCCATCACTGCAGCCCCCGCCCTACGTTTCCGGTCAGGAGTGCGATGGGACATGCCCTTTATTCATTTGACAGTTTTGTGACTTGAGCGCACTGGATTGCATAATCAAAGTCACCCCATGTTCTGGGGCCGGAGGGGGCCTGGCGGTGGCATTAATTTCAATGGCACTGCAGACACACCTCCCCCCCACAGTGCGATTGCCTGCCCTGGAGCACATGGTAAAGCAATACCCTGCATTCCAGTGTGGTGCGATCACGCATACACGGAGCTGTGACATGTACAAAACCCCCAAACCATTAATTTCCTTTGCCAATGTTTTTTGTTTGCTGTACAGGAGATATTTTACATGGAAAACCAGAAGGAATATGAGAGTAAAAAGGCTGCAAAGAAGAGGAGGCGTCACATACTGGGGAAGAAGGCTAAGGAGGCCATCAAAGGCCTCAACTTCCAGGAACATGACGATACATCAAGGGAGACATTTGCAAGTGACACAAATGAAGCTTTAGCGTCTCTAGATGATGAAAACTCCGAAATTAAAGCAGACACTGAAGATGCCATCGAGATTGACAATTCCCATGACTTGGAAACATTTTAACTGGAGCCTCGCTAGGACTTTACCCAAATGTGTATTTACTAGTTCCAATTTAAGACTTTTTTTTGTTGTTGTTGCTTCAGAAGTGACAAAATTTACCAGTTACGTGTAGATTGAAATTAGTAATGGCATTGCTTATTACATGTACCTCAGTTTTTTTGGGGTAAGTTTTGATTTTTGTACTTTTGTTTTGTCTTTTTGCCTTATGCCCTATTCATTGTTTTTTTAAACAAATTTTCAAGCATTGCTAGAGCACCAGAGACGTAGTCGTGAGTCTGTGGACCCTGATGCAGGACTTATGACGATGTCACACTAGAATGTTCTATGGCCATTAACTGTTTGGTTGCTAGAGATGCAGCCCATTTGAATATTGCAAACCATAATCTGTTAGTAGAGGAATCTTGACGTTACTTACAAAGAATGTGAAGATGATCATTTTCCCAGCATGCTGGAAATGATTTGGTTGTACCCTTTCCTGTAGGGTTTTGTTGTTTTATATTTGCTGTACACCAGGAACACAGGCACTCTGTCTCGGTACTGCTGCTTATTTACCACCAGAGAGCGCACTTATTCCTTTGACTTTCTTGTCCCATAAGATAGGCAGATGGTATCTGGTAATTTGCTTCCATCCTGCCACCAGCCGATAGGTAAGAATTGTAGCACCTTGGGCACAGAATTTGTAGTTCTTTCTGTGCCAGACTATTCTGGACTACATGTTGTCACAGCGGCAAGTACTTTCTCGCATGTTATGTTACCTAGGCTGCAGCATGTTTAAAGCTAGCTTTTTCGTTGCAATACTCACCCATACCACCATTACTACTATATGAGCTGAGCCAAATCATTTACAAATGTCTTGGACCATCAACGACAGCTGTAAAGATTTTCCAGGCTGGGAGCTTTTAGCAGATTCCCAGTTGTTTTCTATTGTTGTACAGAAGTAATATCCACATATCACAATATTCATCTTTTGTCAAAATCAGCAATATGCCCAAGCATGGCAAAGTGACAGTGTCTGCGTAAATGTCCCCCTGATACTCGCCTTGCCACTGCTTCCATTTTCTTTCCTCTGTCATAGCTGGTGACCATACTTGGTCCTTACAGGTTTGGGGGAACATGTGACTTACTTTGTGACAATGCTCAGCCAATCACTAGATGCATGCATTATCACATGACTGAGGAAGCGACGTTTTGACATCACCACTCCCCTTAATGTCAGACCGAGATGACGCTAGGGATTATAGTGCTGGCTGCAACAGGGGCGCACGGGGAAGATATCAGGGGTTCAGGGAGTTCCTTGTACATGGACACTGTCATTTATACCTACATGGGCAAGGTGACAGTGTTTTTTTCAGTGCTGGTCATTGGCCTGGGAAACAGTCAAAATTCTTAGTGTTAGGTTGGCTTGATCCTTTTGATCGTGTTCTAAAGCTGGTTGAAATGGATAGAAGATTGCCATGTTAATGTTAAGCATAAAGGCACAGGTACAAACAATATTTTATAATCTAGCCACATGATGATAAACTTCAGTCTTAATATACTGAAGTGATTGTCAAAAGCAGTTTTTTTTCTGATTCTGGTTTGTGTAGCTAAGCCATGATGGTAGTTCCATGTAAAAGTAGGATCATTAAATGGACTACTTATTCCCAAGCATAGGACTAAAGGTAAATATACAGAAGAAAAGCCCTCTCGCCATCTTCTCTACCCCACGGCCTTAAAGGAGAACAATGGGGTGAGTGAATTACACTCATCCTCATAATTCAAGCCGACCAGTGACACTGAAGCTGTCACAGATCGGCTCTATTGATCATGAAGGCAGCGAACACACACCGCCGACCCGCTCACATCCTGATTTATATATCGCACAGTACAGGTTCCCTTTAAATACTTGTATAGAGAAACAGCTGTTCAGGGATCCTACAGTGGCTGGTTACCTGATCCAATGTCTAGTGACCTAGTCACAGGGTCAGCCGGTCTGAGTTTAGATCTTATTCTTACCATACTGGAATCCTTCAGCAATAGTCTCTCTAAGGCCAATGATGTATTTGATGGGTTCTCACAATGCATTTGAATTAAATGCTGGAGGGTGTGGGCTGGTATTTCAATTTAGGTCCTATGTATGGCCAGATTTACTTGGATTCTCTGTCCCCTGGGAAGCTGCCTCGTTATACTTATATAGTTATATAACTTGCCATAATTGTGTTACTTCGTTATTCTAAAGGTTTAGGTTGGCATGTTTAGACGCCACCACATAAGAATAGAGAGGCAGAAAACTTACCATCATAAGCCATTTAACCGACTGCCCTGTCACCGTTTCTTCCAGACTTAAATACATGAAATCTAAAACTGCTTTACTATGTAATTGTAGTGCTGTGTGCACACGTTGTGCGTCTTTAGAGAAGCAGACTATATCCGCTCCCAAGGAACAAGTAGAGAAATTAAGTGTGTGGTTTTGTAGTATTTCTCTCATGGAATGAATGTTATGTACAAGGTGCTTTATGTTAATGTGGTCTTGTTATATTCTGCACTTTCTACTGCCATATCATGCTCTTTTTCTCTGTTAACTGCTTTCTACCACATCTTGTTTTCTTTCAATATTAAATTTTGTTTTATGTAGTAATTTTTTTTAAGTGCACTTTCTCTGGGAAATATTAAGGCAAATCTAATTAATTGAGAAATGTTGCTGCTTCCTTTTTTTTTTTTTTTAATAAACCGAAAACACAAGTTTTAAATGCCGTTATGTTTAAAGATATTGTTTGAGTTTATAGATAATGTATTCATGCCTGAGCACAATACTGAGAACCCACACACAGTACTGATGAATGCTGTCACAACCTGTAGGGCTTGTTCACACCAGCGGCTTTCAGGTGCGTTTCCTACAGTGGCGTACTGGTTAGCACTTCTGCCTTGCAGCACTGGGGGTCCCTGTTTCAAATCCCTGTCAAGACAATAACTGCAAGGCGCTTGCATGTTCTCCATGTGCTTCTATGGGTTTCCTCCCACACTAGAAAAAAAAACATGCTGGAAGGTTAATTGGCTCCTGTCTAAATTGGCCCCAGTATGTATGCATGTGAGAAAAGGACCTTAAATCGTAAGCTCCTGGAGGGCAGAGACTGATGTGAATGTGCAACTATGTTGGCTGTTTGACGCATGTGACTATTTAAAAAAAAAAAGTGCTTTACTTCTTGCACATATCATCGAGTGCTGGTGGCTTCTATTATGGACAGTCTCTGACATGACGTCTTCCATGTTGTCACTTCAAGCACCAACCTCTCATCCAAGGTCTGTACGCTGTATGGATTGCAGGTGATTTTGTATTATGTAAAGCGCGGCGTAAATTGACGGCGCTATATGAACGCCAATAATAAATAAAAGCTTCCAAAAGGCAAGCACATGATTTCAATGCTTTCCAATTAGCCTAGTTCACACCCCTGCGTTCAGTTCCAGTGCTTTCAGTTCCATGCATTTTTTCCCGCATCGGAATACATCTGAATAACATTCTAGTATTATATATATATATATATATATATATATATATATTGCAATGCAGTGGTGTGAACAGAGCCCATACATGACAATGCAAACTGACTTGTTTTGCATTAGGACTGCGCTGGAAAAAATGCCCAGCGCAGCCTGAACACATCTGGTGTAAACATACCCTGAACGCAGGGATGATGGAGGGCGCAAGCCTTAAAAAGGAGACTATCATATCTTCATTTACTTCATTTTCAATTGTAGTTTAGCTGAAAATACTTGCTGACGTGTTTCTCATTTTAATGTGCTTGCTGTGCCATGTTATCATAACTGATCCATACAGTGGCTAGCAAAAGTATTCACCCCCCCCCCTTGGCATTTTTCCTGCATTATCACCTGGAATTAAAATGGATTTCTTGGGAGTTTGTATCATTTTGATTTACACAACATGCTGACCACTTTGAAGATGCAGAATTAAAGGATAATTAAAGCCTCTGTTTTTTTCTGCATAGATCTACTGATAGCAAGCAGTAGATCTATGCAAAAAGTGTAAACAAAAAACAAAAACGCTTTAACAGAGGTTAACTTACTTATCGAGATCCGAAGGATGCTGTGCTGTTGTTTGTTGGCATCCAGCGCTGCAAGTCTCCCTCTCCTGGCTGTGTTCATCTCCCAGCTAGGAAACGGCTCCATAAAAGTCTATCGGCTGTAATATGCAGATGTAGAAAGCAGGGGGAACATTTTTTGTGCTGGATATAAACAACTGTGCCTTCCGTATCTCGTGAAGTACGGATCTTGGGAATGGGCAGGGTGCAAAAAGGATAAGTGCATTTTGTTTTAAAGTGCACATATTCTTTAAAGAAGACTATATTCTACTTTTAAAAGGAATACAGCAGAATTCTTACAGATGTAGATTAGCTGTCACCCAGTCTGGTTCTGGTTATGATTAAATTGGATGACAGTCTTATGTCTTTCTTATTATTATACAGGATTTATATAGCGCCAACAGTTTGCGCAGCGCTTATATGTCTATATTCCTAACCCTGGTCATGTTAGATTTTTCTCATCCAATCACTATTTTATTCTGATGAGCTAAAGCATGAGTACACCTCCATTTGCAAAACATTTTAACCCAACGTGCAGTGATCTGATATCCAAGTAACGTATATAAATGGTATATATATATACACACACACACCATGTGTGGTCCTAAGGGCCTGTTAGGCTTAGGTTAGTTATACGCATAGTTAACCTTAATGCAGTTGTAAAGCCTATACTATTGCTTTCAGTAGGGAATATATGAATGTCTCTCATTCAAGCGATACCATAAATGTGTAATAACTGCATACTGTTCAAATAAAGATGTTTTTCAAACATAATCATTCAGGTTGCATGGAGCTGAATTGGAGCGGATCATTGTTGTGGCAGACAAATGCCACTACCCGCAATACAGAAATGCCAGCGCTCCTAACTGAAGATTCGTTGTGGTGATGAGTTTAGTTTATTGTGAGATTGGTAGTATATACACGTACCTTAAATATGTGCATTGCATGGTATATACAGCTGTATACTTCACAAACCTCAGCTTGAAACAACAGACTTTCAGGACATCCCACACATTCCTTAGACTGGCATAGTTGCTGGTACTAGGAGGTGGATATCTCCATACTTTGAAATGATGCCAGACCACCTGGTTTTACTGCTGGCTGGATTCAGATGCTATTTACTGGAGAAGCTGATGTATTAACCTCTGCTTGGTATTAGTGTCTACAGAGGTGTACATTAGTACATTGACTGCCATATTCAGGTTTTCATTTCTAGGTTCGCTGCAATGCTGTGATTTAGGTCTGAAGATCGATTCTCTATGGCTTTATGTATAAATGTACCTTGTAATGATCTGCACATATCTGCAATGCTGTACATAAAGTATTTCCCATATTTACTCAGTAGTGACAGGACACAGTTCTTGGGTACAGAGAACCATTTCTGACCACTCTTCTGCCTCCCTCTGGTGCATTTACAGGCTGAAGTCTCTACAACAGTCACTCTACAACACACTCACAACATCCAGTTTGGTCTAAAGTCAATTAACCTGATATTGTGTTTTTGGACTCCCTAGAGGAAAGTTTTATCAAGCATGCAAAAGCCACTCTTCCAGCCGATAAAGTAAAGATGCCAGCATCACAAGCTGAATGATAAAGATCAGTGATATCTAGCAAGGAAATATACCAGCCAACAGTTATTTGAACACATGAAAACACCCTTTGGCTCTCTCATTGAAATAAAACCTTTTAAAGTAGAAGAGTTTTACTGAACAAAATCAGAGAACACTTAAAGCTGAATTCCAGAATAAACACATATTGTGGAAGTACAAGAAGCATTTGTATTCTTACTTTAATCTTGATGTGGTTTGTGTATTTTTTCCAGATCTGTGCAGTAATCCAACGTGAAGCTTTTCCTTTGTGTAGGAGCTTCCTGTAATACAGACCAGTCACTGCTGCTCTCTCTCCTTGTGCAGGGTGTCTGGTCTTGTGTCCGCCCCTTCTCTAGTTTTTGCAGGCAGCCTGTAGTAGGTGGGGTCTGCTGGGTCCATCCCACAGCTCTGCTCTTTGGACAGGCTATGTGCAGCAAAGTGATAATATCACTGCTACTTATACATGGCGATAACAGGGTTGGCAAAGTCATTTTGTGCACATAACATGGATTCATTTCCTTTGTGACTATTGAGGAATATAAATAAGTCAAAGTTTTTTTTTATGTCTGGTGTTCAGCTTCAACTTGTTATTAAAAACAAGATGAAAAATTGTGCAGATTTTCAGGAAAATATTCAGTTAAGAATTGCTCAAGTTAGAAAATCCCTTTGAGCAATAAGTGTTTCTGGAGGTGAGGAACACTCTTTATTGCACCATAGAGCTCAATATACCTGAATGTCAGATTGCAGGCTGGATGGAGGAACTCATGCCTACTTTTAGGACTGTGCACTGGACAGTCAGGTGCACCTCTAAAGAATCTATTTTATCTTCTGATCTCAAATACCTTCAGTTTAAGAAGGTTCTGCTGTATTGATCCCCTGATTGTCATGGTTTCTTCTCTGGTGCTAGTCGTACTTCGACACCATCTATCAAAGAAGGTGGTGAAAGTACACGATATAAATGTATTTAGTTGTGTATTATTATACAGGATTTATGTAGCGCCAACGGTTTGCACAGAGCTTTACAATATAAGGAAGACATTACTTTGAAACCATTCATAGTAGAAATTACATCTCACTCTATGTTTATTAGGATTCAGTAGAGGACTGACTGATGCACCCAATGAATTCACCTGCCACTGACACACCCAACAAGGGACTTGTTTCCTCTGTGTATCCCTAGTGTAATTTGTTGTGTCTATTGTGTGAACTCTATCATATAGTTTAAAGATTCCTGTACCTAGAACTGAAGTTGTGTAATCATTGTGCAATCACCTAGCAGCAGTAAGCACAGTGGCTTAGTGGTTAGCACTCCTGTTTTGTAGCACTGGGGACCTTGATTTGACCTTTCTACCCTGACACATGAAGTTTGCATCTTCTCTCTACATGTGTGGGTTTCCTCCCCAGTTCTAAAGGCATTGGGCTGTATATGCACGTGAGGTAGGGCCTTTAGATTGTAAGCTCCTTGAGGACAGGTACTGATATGAATATAAAAGTGTTGAGTAAATTGCCTGCACAATATACATTTCCAAGCTCTTCACCCTTTTGTGAATAACCCTTAATTATTTTCAGTGATCAGCAATCGGCTTTCCAGGTAAATATTTTGCAGCTCGTGTTTAACTCTGTTTCTATTAACATGTGCAGGTTTCATCATTCAGGGAGTGCTGGGATGTGCAGAAGCATGCAGGTCACACCTCAAATTCCTCAGGAGAGAAGACTTGTACAATATTAAGGTGTTTTTCATATGAGGTTACCAGTGAATCGTGCTGCCTTCAGATCTTATACGGCTTGTATTGGTAGCACTCTACAATATGTTTTTACAAATATTTTCAGTACTTTGATAAATAGAAGTCTTTTCAAGGTATTGGTGTATGCGTTCATTTTGGCAGTTTACATAAATATATTTAGGTTTTTATATAAGTTATGTAGTCTGTTTGTTTTTTCCCAGTGTGTTCTTGTAAACTGTCATAATAATGCAGTAATACTGTTAACCTGAGATGCATATAGTGAAATCTGAAAGGTCTATATGGAGAACAATCGATCATTGTAAAAGTCACACAAGAAAATGTCATGCCAATAAGTATATTTATTTTAGCAAGCAAGCACAGGTGATCCTAAATAAATCACTAACCTAAAAGCTTTACAAATAAAAAGTGCCGCGCTACACTTCAAATGCCATAGATCAATAAGTGCATAGAAGGCTAGGTTCTCACCTAGGTGATTGCGCTGGTGTACTGTTTTTGTGTGGTTGTCACGCGTTTTTGTTTGCGTGATTTTGTTTGCGTGATTGTTTGCGTGATTAGAAGATGTCTACGGGACCCAAACCGCGTGACAACCGCCCGGAAATAGCTCCTGCACTATTTTGGGTGACAGGCGATATCTACCATGCGACAAATCGCAAAAGTGTGAACAGCTTTCAAAGAATCTCTGTTTTAATGCGATATCACGTCGTGTGAACCTAGCCTAAGGGATTTTTTTCCAGTGTATGCAATATGTGCAACAATAACCAGTGGATTGCAACAATGATGCCAAGTATCCAAAATAACTTCAGGCATTTTAGTTTTGGCCAGTGGAAAGCATTATCATCAGTGACATCTCTGCGGTGTTGTGGTGTCTTGTGCTATTAAAGCTCCCAATCTGGGAAAGCTGCACCCAGTGGCGTAACAATCGCCATAGCGACCCAGGCGGCCGCTATGGGGCCCGGGCACAGGGGGGCCCGGCCAGGGCATCTCTCTGATGCTGTGTGGGCCGCCTGGTTTGCTATGGCATGTAAGGGTGCTGGCTGTCACTGACACAGCTCAGCAGCGGCGCGTTTCCCCTCACTGCCGCTGCGGAGCTGTGTCAGTGACAGCCAGCAGCTGCGGCAGAAGAGGCCGGCGTTCGCAGTGAAGGAGGAGACGGGGCCCGCCTAAGAGCAACCCCGCCTCTTCTTACATCACTGGCCAGCGACCTAAGAGCAGACGGGGCCAGTCGATAGAAGAGGAGGTGGGGGACAGAAGAGGAGGTGGGGGACAGAAGAGGAGGTGGGGGACAGAAGAGGAGGCGGGGACAGAAGAGGAGGCGGGGACGGAAGAGGAGGCAGGGACGGAAGAGGAGGCAGGGCCAGGCGACAACGGAGGCGGACAGCGATGACAGGTAAGAGGTGTGCAGCCCATCTGCAACCCTGTAGAGCCCACTATAGAGAGTATATGGTGTGCTCTGCAGGGTCACTCTCAGGTGGGCTGTTTGGTATATCAGGTAGGCTCTGCAAGTGGCATAACTAGCAATCACGGGGCCCCATACAAAATTTTGCTATGGGGCCCTGTGATTTCTCGTTACACCCCTGGCTGCACCCCAACCCAATTTCTACCCAGGCCCTCTGCCACTCACCACGGTTCTTGTAATGGCCATTATTAAGGTTGTAGAGGTTCTTGTGGGCCCTTACGAGGCAGATGGACACTTCTAAATCCTGAAGTTGCCACGAGAAGGAGGCTAGTTATTAGGCGCAAAAACGTCTGAAAGACATGCTGAAACACTTGAGATGCTCTTTTTCAGGTACTATCATTGAAGTATATGGGGCAAGAATGCACAATTCTGCCTGAAAAAAAAAGCTCATGTACTTTTTCGCGATACAAGCGGCAGCATGACGCTCAGGTGTGTACAGGTACCATTTAATACATTGGGAAACTTAATGTTGACCGTTGTCACACTTTGGGATATGCACAACAAATTGATCAGGTGTGAAAGGTGCTAAGACAACACTACTAGTTCGTTTGCTGCAATGGCTGAATATAATGTATAGCATAAGGAATTTCTGCATTAAAAATTGACCCAAAAAGGAGAAAAGAGGCTATCGCTAACATATCATGTTTTTGCAAATGATAAGCCTTCCACGTTTTACTCTAACTACAAAATGAATGACAGTACAATGCTGGTGTTCTTAGTCTTCTGTTTGCAGCATTCCTATGGCTATCACCACTGACCACTAGGGGGCTCCTGCGCAGTTTTGGAAGCATTCACTTGTGCTGTGATGTTTGAATAATGCAAATACAAGCTAGTCATAAAATGTGTATCTTTTAAAATAGCCTCATGTGATTGGTTCACAGCTTCATTTAAAACTTGTTATTGATTAGGTAGTGTTACTGCTATTTATATTATTATTATTTACATTAGGGAACTATGAAAGTGAGAGGGTGGCCACAGAACATTCTTTATAATGAAAGATGATTGTGCAAACACATACTTATCAGGTTAACACATATGTTTTTAGCTATTGAGGAGAGAGGGGGGGGGTTACCATGAGAACATAAGAAAACAATGGCAATTGGCTGAGACATCTATCTGTAAATGGTCCAATAAGGTCAGGGTTTCTAATGTCTGTTGGCACCTTCAGTAGTGGATTTGTGCTAGCAAGCCTCAAGAGCATTACTTATCTCGGCTTTGGAAATGGGACAGGAAAGCATAGCTTGAACTGGAATAGCATGTAAAGTATGATTGAGGCATGTACACATACACTGGGCCTTATTTACTAAGAACATTGCACATGATTGTCATGTGAACAACAAAAATCTGATGCTCGCGGAATATATAATTTGTCTGCAGGGAGTGCTGATGTGCATCCTGGCTATAGCTAATATACATGAAATGTATTATGCTTTAAAATGTAATTTCCAGCATCTGAGCATTTACAGATGTGTGAAAAAGAAAGTACACCCTCTTTAAATTCTATGGTTTTAAGTATCAGGCTATAATAAAAAATCATCTGTTCCTTAGCAGTTCTTAAAATTAGGTAAATACAACCTCAGATGAACAACAACACATGATATATTACACCGTGTCATTATTTATTTTACAAACAAATGGAGAAGTTATGTGTGAAAAACTAAGTACACCCTTGCTACTGCCATAGCATAAACCCATGCTTTATATTTGCTCTTGTGTGTTCTGTTTAGTAAATTATTGTTATTATAGAGGATTTATATAGTGCAGACAGTTTGCACAGCGCTTTACAATATAAGGAAGACATTACAATCACAATACAATACAATTCAAGACAAGATGGTAAGGAGGGCTCGGCCCGTGAGGGCTTACAATCTAAAAGGGAGGGGCATGTGATACATGAGGAGGTAGCTGTGTGGGGATGAATTGTTTTTCTGCATCCGATTATGGATGTGCAGTTCGAGTGAGCGTACAGCGGCGTACAGCGGCGTACAGCCGCGTCTTCCCATAGGGAAGAACAGACTGCTGCGTACAGACACATTCAGCATCTGTCCTTCCCGGGAACGGCCTGATACGGCCGTGCACGCCGCACGGATCTGTACGGGCCGACTCTAAGCTGTGTGAATAAGGCCTTAAGCAGAAGAAACCTGTTTGTGCTTCACACACCCAACCATGTGCAGGGAAATTTGAGAAAACAGAGTTTCTTCTTTACATGATTGGGTCTTAGAAATTAATATAGGTTTACTTCACATCACATTCCAGCAGACATCCCAACGACCCCGTACAGTCCTGCAGTCTATTAGATATTTTTTTATATATTAGATACTATTTATTAGATAGCTCTTTGACTCTATTTCCCACAAGTGAAAACCGGAATGTAGGAATACCGGCCCTCTAAAAAAAAAATGTCTTTCATACAAGTGGCTGCCTGAGGTCTCCACACCCACATGCAGCCCTGGTAAGACCTAAACGCAGCCCTGGTGGGACCAAAATGCTGCCCTGCTGAGATCCAAGTGCAGCCCTGGTGAGATCTGCACACAGCCCTGGTGAGACCCAAACGCAGCCCTGGTGAGATAAAAACACAGCCCTGGTGGGACAAAAACACAGCCCTGGTGGGACCCAAAAGCAGCCCTGGTGAGACTCAAACATTGCCATTCTCCATTGCTGTATAATCATGGTGGTAGGTTAATTGGCTCCTCTCTAAGTTGGCCCTCCATGTATGCATGTGAGATAGGGACCTTAGATTGTAAGCTCCTCGAGGGTAGGGACTAATGTGAATGTGCAACTATGTAAAGTGCTGCGTAAATTGTCGGCGCTATATAAATACCTGTAGTAAATAATTACAAATAAATCTGTAGTCCTCTATTGCTTGTTGCCATTCTCCATTGCTGAATAATCATGCACTGAGTTACAGTTCTTCATAATTATAAAGAAACTGCCCTAAAATCATTAGTATGTATTGTTTTAGAAAAAATGTCACATGTCCCTTTAAGAAAAAGTATGATTGAGACGAGGTTGAGACTTTCAGCAAAATGCTGAAATCTGCCAAACAATCTACTGCACAGTACAATGAAGGTTTGCCAAAAAATGTGAAAAGCTATTTTTCTTTAGCTTTAGCGTGTGTAAAGAGTTAGGGGGAGGGCAGTAGCTGGTGAAGCCACTCCCCTGAAATGAATTTTTGACAGTTGGGATTTCTGCTTTACTAAATCAGTCCCGGGTTGACCTCACTTTATACCTTAGCGGACCTGACTCGTGGAGCATTTGATCATTCCTTTAGTGAACTCTTCCATTTCGATAAGCATTTTATTAGACAATGTGAACACTCCATGTAACAAAGCCAAGTAAATGTAATAATGTGCCCCGTTTTGTGTAGCCCTGACTGCTCTACTACTATGCCTGGGATTGTAAATGTATGAACTCTCACCGCATAGCAGTAAAAACAATGGAGAACATTGCCAAAAGGAACAAAGTCACAGGATTCCATACATAGTTCTGCTTTGTTATTTTGGTTTTTAAATTCTTGTGGTATCTCCCAGGGGACCAAGCGCATGGAGCACTTGCTCCCATTGTGATGCATGGCTGCATTTTGCTATCAATAAACATCTTTTTTTTTCTATTTGTGTTGTACAGTAGCTGCAACCCAGACTGAAGCCCAATTTATGGCCATTCCCATGGGGAGTTAGAGCACGGCACTAGCCCCCACCTCCTCTTCATTGTCACGAAACAAGTATCCTGAATGTGGACACAATCCCCATTCCCAAGACGGCATAGCACCAGCAGTAAAAGAGTTACTGTTACCTGCTGAACTGGATAGAGAGAGACCACACTTCTAGCTGCCGCTTGTGTTGTACATACAGGTGAAACTCGAATAATTAGAATATCGTGCAAAAGTAATTGCAGTAAGTGCTGCAAAAGGGGCCCAAACCAAGTACTGAGTACATATGCATGCTTGTACTTTTCAGAGGTCCGATATTGTTCTATGTACAATCCTTGTTTTATTGATTGCATGTAATAATCTACTTTTTTGAGGTTGTGGATTTGGTGTTCTTGGGGTTTTCATGAGCTGTAAGCCATAATCATCACAATTATGACAAATCACGGCTTGAACTATCTTGCTTTGCATGTAATGAGTCTATCTCATATATTAGTTTCACCTTTTAAGTTGCATTAGTGAAATAAATGAACTTTGCACGATATTCTAATTATTCGAGTTTCACCTGTAACAGCAGCATGCAGGATACAAGTGCCATCATTCATAAAATCACAAGCTAGCAGCTATTAATTCCAGGCAATTGAGCCCTGACCAGCCCATCTGCTTTTGTTAGTAAGAGGGACTACAGTAGTAGCTGCTGACTTGTTTTCCGGGCTTGTGTTTTTATGAATGATGGCGTTTGTCCTGCCCAAGCTGCAACCACAGCAGCTCAGCAACCAAGGCACAAATCAGAATGGGACCAAGTGCTCTATGCACTAGCTCCCCTAGGGCATTCCACACGGTTTTAAACATTTTAGTGATACCTCTTCTTTAAGAGGTACATTTTTTAAAGTAGTATATTTTTATATATATTTTTAACTCTCTCTTTATGTATAATATATATCTATATCTATATCTCTCTCTCTCTCTCTCTCTCTCTATATATATATAGAGAGAGAGTTGTTTAAAGTTACAAATAGTGACATCTGATGTGAAAAGAGTGAGCCTACTTTTTGGAGTGCAAGCATATAGTAGTACAGGCTAGCAAGAATCTCCAGCTGTCACTGTTTCTCAAGCCAAAGTTTCTCTAATACTATTCAATACATTGCAAACTTTGAGTACAGCATGACCGAGCTAAAACATTTCCTCTCTCCATTCTTATAGCAACAATCTCCAATATACAACATAAGTGATATGAATCATTAACAACAAACCAAATGCATTTAGAACAGCATGTTCCCCTTTTCTTATGTTCTCTTCCTCATTTAATGGAGATACGGTATACTGTACGTAGGTATTCAGTGCTTACTGTGTGCCGTCTGCTGCTCTTTTATCATATATAAATAATCTGTGTTTTACAAATAAAGGTGAAATACAGAGCAAAGAATTCCCAGAGCAATGTGGAATTTCAGTGGAGTGGGGGTAAGGAGTCATTACTCTGGCTTATTTCATTTTTAATTTTAACTTGAGCTATTGAGCAATGTTTACAACAGGCTTTGTGCAACAGGAGGTTAGGAGATACAGTATATATTAGGGCTGCTCCAATATATGCCGAAATATATTGGCCAAAAATGGCACTTTTGGCATAATGCAGAAAGTGCCATTTTCTGGCCAATATAGCGGTGCATCCATTCTTTCTCTCCTCCCCGCTGGGCGCTGCTCTGTGTCCCAGTGGGGAGGAGAGAAACTGTCACAGGAGGCCGAGCAGTGCGAGAGGAGAGCGCTGTGATCGGCCAGCATCTCTCCTCCCGGCACTGTTCAGCCTCCTGTCACAGATCAGAGAAGAGCAGTGCGGCTGGAGACAGCCAGCGCTGTCACAGCAGGCTGAGCTCCACTCGCTCAGCCTCCTGTGACAGCTGTCAGGGAGGACAGTGTGAAGAGTTTGGAGAAGTGAACAATCTAGGTCAAAATAGCTGATTTGGAAACATTTTTAAATTCAGCTCACTTTCCAATTCAGCTATTTTGTCCTGGATTGTTCACTTCTCCTGCCTTCTCCAAACTCTTCACCCTTTTTTGAATAACCCTGTCATTGATCGCTGAGTGTTTGTACATAACTGATGACATGGTATGTTTACTGTGTCCTCAATTATGAATGAAGGGGAAGTGATCTACATCACCTGTTCATTCATGATTGTGGTTATAGTAAACACACTATGTCCTCATGTTATGAATGATCAGGAACACTCATAGAGGATTCCTGTTCATTGATAACAGGGGACACAGAAAAAGAGATTGAGGACTCTGTGTCCTCAATCTCTTTTTCTATTTTAAAAGGGAAATATCAGGAGTCTGTTTAGACCCCTAATATTTCCCCAGAAGCCCCTAAAAGTAAAGTAAAAAAATCGAAATATTTAATAAAAAAATGAATGAATAAATACAAATAAATATTCAAAAATTAAAAAGTTTATTTACAAAAATTAAATATTTAAAATTTTTTGAAAAAGTTTGCACAACGTTTTCTTGTACATGGAAGTTTGGTTTGAGGTAGAAATATAACAATCTTTTAAATTTCAGAAGATTAACATGCTCATAACAGATCATTGAATAATGATTTCATTTTTCTAAATGCTATCTTTGTAGGTACCTCTTGATTATAGTAAGCATCCCGTGCTGATCCTTCTACTGTACGGTACATGTCACTGGCTAGGTTGGTATCTCCTGGTTGATGTTGTTCCCCGTAATTAAAGGTGGTGCTGGTTGTGTCTGCTCAGTGCAAAAAGTTTACTTTGTCACTGAATACAATCTATTAGTCACAGACATCCTGAGGCACGTGATGCCTGGCTTGTCCAGATGGTTCTGCTTTGTGGGCATTCTGAAATGTTACACAACACCCTGATTTTCCCAACTAGACTTTATCTAAAATTCTTACATTTATTTTGAAATACTTTCATGATTGCTTAAATGCATCTTCATATTAAATGCCTATGATTACCTGTACATCAGAGATCAGAACAAAGGTAAAAATGCCAGCATGAGACATTCTGGGTTTTAATTCATTCCACCATGCTGTGTCCCATATATTACAGGCATTGTTGACTAGAGGGTCAATATTGTAGGCAGGCTCATAGGAGGAGACTAGAACTAGGGAAGCAGTTCTTCAATAGTAATAGTGATTAATAGTAGTGTTGTAACCCTTTTGGATATAGAGTGTATGAATCACAAGACCAGCTGAACAGAATTTCAAATAATTCTAGCATTGTATTTATATTTCATATGTGTATTTAGCGATTTGGCAGAAGTATGCTGCATAGTCTTGCTAGCCAGCACAACAAATACTTAAACCAGTCATATGATAATTGTTATGTTATGTGTACAAAACAAATGAAAATTAGATTTTCTGAACAGCAAAATATAATTGAATTAACAGGATAAATTTGCCAGAAAAAAAGTTATTAAAGTTCATCTAAACCCATATTGTCATGTTTGCTCGTATATTCTCAAGATTTGTATGCATATTGTCACATTTGACAGTTTATTGTCGTCTTATATTATTATTAGACATGATTTATATAGCGCCAACAGTTTGCTCAGCACTTTACAATATAAGGAAGACATTACAATAACAATACAATTCCAGACAAGATGGTAAGGAGGGCCCTGCCCGTGAGGGCTTACAATCTAAGTTGTAATTGTCTGTTTTTTGCCCCATATAGTCTCAATAATCCATTTGTTTCCTGCATATTATCACATTTGTTATCTGTATATTGCAACAGTTGACTGACTGTTGCCTGTGTATTGTATACAATTGCTTTGGGGCCCATGTATTGTCAGCCATATATTTCTGTTTTTGAAGTCACAGCTGTTTAGAGGATCATATTGCTATAATTTGGGCCCTGTAGGCCTGTCACTATCAAAGCTTACCGCTATTATCCTTATGTTCGTCATGATGCACCACACGCGCTGCCATTAAACCTTGGAATTGTATTTTATTTTTTATTCACCACACAGATAATTTCCCCTTTTCACTGCGGACCTTCAATTTTATAAGTTTTTACCAACATAATTATATATAAAACATTCAGATTAAAACAAAATGTCACTGTCTCCAGTTTTGTTTTTCCCAATACAGTAAATTCCCCACTATCCTGTGTTCTAACAGTCCCTGGACTTCGTTAGTTATCTGCAAGCACAGAAGAGGTGATCGGGTCCATAAACTTCACAGGCTATTTGCCTGCATTGCGCATGCGCAGGGAAGCGGCTCCAGAGAATTCAAAGTCAAGGCGCCTGTTTTTTTTGTATATTTTGATGATGTGTTAAGTGATATGTTTGCACGTTCCTTGGCTGTGAATTGTGTAAAGCTAGTGGCTTCCCCGCACATTTACCCGTGGGTTCCTCTTTGACTGGTCTGTGAAATTTAAGGACCTGCTGGCCCGCACATGTGCAGTTATCCACAAATTTTCTGGACCTGTTCAGCTGACACCCCCTCCACTCCCCCCGCCCCCCAAGATCAGCTGCTCAGAGCTTGCGATTTCATCCGACACCCCCTCCAAGCCCCCCTGATGCAAACGGAAGTGACATGCGGGTCCAGATTTCTAACAGGTCCAGGATTCTACGAGAACACCGGCATTCAAGCAACCAGGGGGGGAGGGAGGGGGGGGATCGAGCACATGTCTTTTTTTGCAGTTGCTTGATGCACACTAAAGATCTTGTTAGCAACTAAATTTATTTAGTTGCTAAGAAAATTCTCTATTTACAGCTTGCTTCCGGCTGGCGGCTAGATTCCATGGTTCGCAGCATAATGTAAATGGGGGAAATAACCAGACTGCTATTGGCTATTGCAATTTGCAAAAGTCAATAGCAGCAGGCTATTGCACCCTCCCACAATGCAGAGGAGCGGACCTGAGAAAGAGAGAGGGGTTAGTGGAGGGGGGGAGCGCCACACGCGTGTTTCTTTTGGCAGTCTATCAAACTCTATTGGGGCCAAATCGCTCTAAATCCGCCGAAAAATAGCTCATGTTTGAGTGACAAGCTTCAGCCAAGAGCTACAGGCGACATTGAGCTGCAAGATGTGAACATCTCCACTGAAATGCATTGTAAGAGCTACATTGAGCTTCATATTTGAGCGATTTTTGAACGGAAATCGCACTACAAAACGCTCAGTGTGAATGCGGTCTGAAATCAGGAGCCCCCTTCACATCTTTAGACCCCCCCAACATTAGAGGCCTATGTTATAATCTGTACCACAGTGAGGTTGCAGCAACATAGCAGAGGGCGGGAGGCAGAACAGGCCTGGAGGGAGGTGAACTTCTGTCCTTTTCTGGATGTGGGAGACGTCCTGGATGCATTCTGCCCTGGATTAGCAGCATGCTTTCCAATGGTGCTGGTGGCCGTCTCGCCTGCACTATGGAAATGAATTACGCTGTTTGAAAATTTGAAGGCACTCCTGACAAAACCAGAAGGCACCAGAGGGTGCTGCAACACCCTGGTTTCAAATGGCTGCTTTAGGGAATCCAATGGAATCACCTCTCTACTCCTGAAGGCTGATTGGAAAACAAAGGAGCAATAGTGCACTATAGTCTCTTCCACTGTAGACAATTTCACTATTTTTAGAACTGTAGATGAACATTTGTTTGATTTTCTACCCCAACAAGTAAAAGTGGATGCAAAAGTCTGCAAGTCTGTTACACCAATGTACACAAGCTTTTACACTAACAGCACTGTGCAGTATAGCCAGGGCCGGCTATACTTTTTTTTTTTTACTGTTTCTTTATTTTTTTCACTTTTTATTTTTTTATTCAATTATTTCTTCTTATTTTTTTATTTTTATTTATTTAATTTTTTAATCAATTTCATTTTTTTT
>NW_017308082.1:0-2270 GCF_000935625.1 Nanorana parkeri | reverse complement strand
GATAGATATATATCTATATATATATATTCCATTTTTTCCTGTTTGTACTGTTTCTCTGTGAACTGCTCTGCTGAGTTAAAACTGTAGATTTTTTTCTGTGTTACTAATCCATGTGATCATCACCTAGAAAAATAAATTCTTCCATACCCTTTTATGGTTAATATCTGCAGTGTAGAGTCAGCTGAAGGGTCATGCAAAATGCCACAATTCACTCTAGTGTAATGAACAGATCAGCCTAACATGCCTATTGAGCTTAGGCTCACAGTAGATGGTAACAATGAGTCCTTGCTGCTCAAATCTACCAGCTATATAGATATAAAAAATGTAGTATTACACTATAAATAAATAATGGATGTTCTATAATTATCTTGAAATTGGATTTAAACAAGTCTGTATGACACCAAACATCAGTGCCACAGAACATCTGTTCGCTTCCATCCGCAAAGCACTCATTAGCCATAACTGACACACCAGTCTGGATTCCCATATAAGGAAATGCACCGTCCCAAATCGCTATTCGCCCTTTTTATCTGTGTCCATGTGTTCCACACATCACACTGACATGTTATGGGGAGGCCGGATACACTAGAAACATAAGGAAAAGACACAAGTGAGCAGTCCATAGTTTGCTGTCTAGTTGAAAATAATAATAGATGTATTTGCTATGTAAGATGTCTGTGTAGTTTATCAGACTGGATTCACATTTAGAATTTATTTGAAGCAGAAGTATACTATAGTGCTTAGTTAGCAACTTTTTGAAATACAAGACTGTATTTGGAAATGTGTTACATAGACATACATTTTAGGCCTCTTTCACACCGGCAGTCCGATTGGGTTCGCCTGTCAGTTTTTCAAGTAGACCCGATTGGATGCCCAATGCTAGTCTATGGGCAACCGATGTAAACAGATTAGTGTCTGTTTACACCCGGTTACCCGCAACTCCAGCCAGGTCCAGAAAAACAAACATATCAGAGATCCGTTTCGCCGAACCTGATTGGGGGTAATCTGATGTAAATTGACACATGTCTGTTTACATCCCACTGCCCATAGACTGACATGGGGTCCGGCAGTTTTAGTTCTTGCCTCCATGAACTAGATGGACACGGATGTCTCAGCGGTTACATCCGATCCGTACCGGGTGGCGACCCGTTCATACAGTAGATACCTTCCTGATCAGCCCATGTGAAAGGGGCCTAAAATAAAGTGTTTTTTCCCTTATCTGTTGCTGGCTCTTTGTGACATTACACCAGCATTATTAGCCTGTATTATCAGTGTAACCAGGCAACATTCTACAAGTCTTCTCAATTACAAAAATCTTTTAACAGCCTCTAATCCCTATGCAAAAGATCATTCCTGGTGTTTGAGCAAGGATACATTTACAAACCTTGTTGTAAAGTATGCAAACATTGTCCTCCAGCGACACACCTAGTTTTACTGCCCAGACTGTAATAGATAAAGGTATCTATTTTATTGGTGGAATTCTCTATGAGGCTTCTACTTTGGTAATAAATATAGAAGAGTACATTGTTTTGTGTGTTTTGTAGGCTGGTTTGTGTCAACGCGGTAACAACACAGTATTGAACACTAAAGGATCAATATCATAGCTTGAATTGGCCTTCAGTTTTTTCCCTGAAATCAGTTAGAATCAATGTGCCTTGTTCTCTCTATTGTAACAAGATAACCCTCTACCACTAATCTCGGTAATAGCTGTTACATAAGAGAAAGGACATATGTGTCATATTTTTTGGAATGTCACAAAATCCATCTGCATGACAGATTTCATCAACAATGTAACTTTGTTCTTTTTTTCCATTGTAAACAGAGAGATCTCAGTTTGCCCTGCAGGAGGAGATTAATATTTAATTTTGAATTCATACCGGAAAAAAACAGATCAGAACAAGATGTCTACAGTGACCAAAGATGCAATTGAGCTTAGGGGATATAAAATATGTAGGTTTAGCTGTATATATGCCATCTAAAATAACCTTGTAGCAGTAATATAGAAGTATGGATGTGTTGCCCAAAGATGTTTGTCTTAAGGACAATTTTCCTGGAGAAACTACAATGTTTTAGTTTTTATGTTTTTAAACTAATAGATTGTTTTCCATGTATATAAATGTTTATTTTACAGAGAAACATTTAATACAGTATGCACCCATGATGCAGGAATCCCAGAGCATTATTGGTTTTCTCATGAGAGGGCACAGCAGTAGCCGTTTCCTTTCAGACTCTTAGGGGCTGATTTACGAAGCTCAACACGCACACGCGCG
>NW_017308081.1:272447-290077 GCF_000935625.1 Nanorana parkeri | reverse complement strand
TAAGTGCGACCGTCCAGCGCCATGCGTAAGCCACGCCCCCCGCTACATCCTTTAAGCGGGCACCCTATTTGATGTCGAAGTGACTTTTGTCACCTATTACACCCCTAATACCCACCAGCTTAGATTCCTTTCCCACTTACTCCAAACAGTAGCACATCACGCTAAAGGCCTGCTGTTTTTGGCCGGGGACTCTAACCTGGTGCTACACCCCACGTTGGACAAAACCAAGAGGGTACACAGCCCTTGCTCAAACGGGAGTGTGCCCCTCGATAATACAGCATTTCTAACCCTACTAAACGACCATCAGCTGGTGGATGTGTGGAGGGAACTGAACCCATCGGTTAAGGATTATACCTATTATTCCAACCCCCACCAGGTTTTCTGTAGAATTGACCATATCCTCACCCCCCAACGGTGCCTCGGTCACTTTATATCTGCCAAAATTAAGGCAGTCCCATGGTCTGACCATGCTCCTAATGTAGTGCAGTTCCGCCTAGAGGGGGGATCTCGGGGCAGGGGACACTGGAGAATCAATTAATCATTGTTGTCCACTGTGGAGAACATGTCCATTATTGAACTAAATGCTAGGCAATATTTTGAGCTGAACGAGGGGTCTGTGAGGTCTCCTGTGGTTCTGTGGGAGGCTCATAAGGTCATAATGCGGGGGCAGCTTATTGAACTAGCCACCCGCTGCAAAAAAGAGAGAGAGAGGAAAGTAGCCACTCTACAGGAAGACTTAGAGGCTCTGGACAAGGCACTGAAGGATAAATTCGACCGTGGGCTCCTGACTCGCCTGAATTCAGTTAGGATGGAACTGAACCTCCTGCTGGATCAGGAAGCAGATAGGGCCCTACGGTGGACCAAACATAAATTTTATTCAAGAGCAAACAAACTTGGTACATTGCTAGCTAGAAAGCTGAAAACTTTGCCTGATAGACCGGCCCCTATTAGACTGACCACCCGAGGCGGCACGCTCTTGGCAAACCCCGAGAACATTTTAGCCTCCTTCCAAGAGAACCTTACCTCTCTCTATGCCAAACCCCGCACTTTTAACGTGGAAAAGGCGGATGGCATCCTCCAAGATGTAGCACCCCTGCAGATCACACAGGAGGCCTTGGACCACCTAAATTCAGATGTTACCACTGAAAAAATACTTCTAACTATCAAACATCTCAAACCATCTAAAGCCCCGGGCCCTGACGGCTTCTCGGCGATCTATTATAAAAAATTGGCTCCCCTTCTGGCACCTAAATTGGCCATGATGTATAATTCCCTTAGACAGGGTCAAACACTACATCCCTCCTCGCTATTAGCCTTTGTTTCGATGATCCCCAAACCTGACAAAGACGCACAGAAGCCCAGTAACTATAGGCCCATATCATTATTAAATGTGGACATCAAAATCCTAACTAAAATACTAGCCACCCGCCTTAACCTTATTCTCCACAGTATTGTTCATAGAGATCAGGTGGGATTCATCCTAGGCAGACAGGCGGGGGATAATATCCGCAAAATAATTCATCTAATCCATACCCTCCAATCCCGTAAAATCCCGGGTTTTCTCTTGTCCCTAGATTTACAGAGGGCATCTGATTCTATCTCATGGGAGTATCTTTACTATATCCTTCATAAATGGGGCTCTGGAGAATCCTTCCTGGCGTGGTTACAGGTCCTATACTCAAATCCGACGGCCCAGGTAAAGTACCTGGGTCATCTCTCCCAGGAGATACCAATCTGCAGGGGAACACGCCAAGGGTGCCCCCTGTCCCCAGCCCTCTTTGCGCTGGCAATTGAACCCCTGGCCATTCTCCTTCGCTCTAACCCCAATATCAAAGGCATTGAACTGGCAGGAGTGGAATATAAGGCTAGCCTTTTTGCGGATGACGTCCTGCTGACCCTGACGCAGCCGCACACCTCAGTCCCTAACCTGCTTAACCTCCTACAGCACTTCTCCTCCATATCCGGGTTGTCAGTGAACTGGGGAAAATCCGCTGCTTTAAATGTAACCCTGCCCGCACAAATGTATGAACACCTTAGTGCCAACTTCTCATTTGCATGGGCTAAATCCCACATCAAATATATGGGAATTAAAATTACGAACTCATACGATACCTTGTATGCCGCGAATGATGTCCCTTTATTCAAAACACTGAAACAACTGCTTAACTCATGGTCTACCCATAACCTGTCATGGCTGGGGAAAGTATCTGCGGTTAAGATGACGTTTTTACCCAAACTCCTCTATCATTTCAGGACCTTGCCGGTGCATATTCCCCCTTATGCTATGTGCTCAATACAGCGGAGTATTCTCCAGTTCATCTGGCATCCCCTCAGAGCCAGAGTTTCGCGCACTACTTTGTATAAGCATAAAAAGGATGGTGGAGTGGGCCTTCCCAATGTGATGCTGTACTACCAAGCTGCTCAGATTGTACCTCTGATAACTATGCACCAGCGTCAGTCACCCCCTCTCTGGCTTATGCTGGAAATCCCGAACTGCTATCCAATGCTTCTTACAGCCTTGCCCTGGATACCACCCTGTGAGAGGCCGAGGACTTTAAGTCCCCTTATGATGCATACGTTGAAGGTATGGGACTCTATCAAATATTCAGCACACCTGATCTCACCATACCTTCCTTTGCTTCCCTTATTCGCCCAACCACTATTTAAGCCGGGCATGGACAACCCCACGGCCTTTAGTTGGTGGACAAATAACGGATTTCGTATGGTACATGACCTATTACGCTCCTTTGCCATTCCTTCCTGGCAATACCTGAGGGACCATCACCAGATACCGGGGAGCGAACATTTTAGATACCTCCAACTACATCACTGGATCTCTACTCTGATTCAGATGAGGGATCCCGCTACACTATTTACATGTTAGGAACATATGTGCATCCACGCTCCGGAAGGTCCAGGTCACATAACAATTCTCTACGCACAATTGAATAGACTGGTCAACCACACTTCCCACACATATGTACGCAGCTGGGAAGGGGAACTGTCCCAACAGTGGTCCATGAAGGAATGGCAACAAATTTGGAACAATATAGCTAAATGCTCCATCAACGTCACTAACGCAGAGGTAGCCTACAAGGCAATGATGAGATGGTACCTGGTCCCGGCTAGAGTGGCTCGCCTGTTCCCGGCATCCTCAAGCACTTGCTTCCGGGGATGTGGGCAGATGGGGGACATGCAACACACATGGTGGCGCTGCCCCTTGGCTACTCGGTTTTAGGTTAGGATATTTAAATTAATTGGTTCCCTATTTGCAATCCACCTTCCTATAAATCCTCATTACGCACTTTTTCATGTTTCCATACCAGAATTGAGTAAACCCCAACGGGCTTTGTCACATTTTATTTTTTTGGTGGCCAAACTGACGCTGGCGGGTTACTGGAAGAAGCAGCAGCTTCCATACGTGGAATTTACCCACAGGCTAGACAACATTATGCTTAATGAAAGGCTGTCCAGTATCTTGGAAGACAAACATTCTAGATTTCTAAATGTGTGGGAACCATGGCTCTCATCCCGTCACCCGGGATTGACCCCGCGAGCTTTCTGGAGCGCAGACCTTCCATCTACGCAATTGCCATAAAGGCTGATAGTTGGGATAAAAGGGGTAGAATGTGTCGTCTTCTGACTCCTGGAGGGTTTGAATCTATAATATAAGGTTACATCTGCTATGATTTCATGTTTGTCCCGGATACCTGTTGGACTGATGTTATGTGAACCAATATCTTTACGTTGTGTGTTACTTGTGAAATTTCAATAAAAACATTGAGACAGAAACAAGTAATAGGTAAATAGGTTTTTGCTTTTCTCTAATAATGAAAGTAAATTGAAGTGACACTAAACTCAGAAGTTAAATCTTAAAAATGTATTCAAGTACCTTACTGTAACTATTAACAAAAATGTATCTTATTTGTGTACCACTCTGCTACAGATCCTCAAACCATTCTGAATTTATGCTGGCACTGCTGGAGGGTGGCTACTTTTGTTCTCCATGGTCCCTGTGTGTGTTGTAAAGTAGCCACCACTCCAAATTTACCCCTGTGATGGACTACAATTTCATATTTAGTTTAGTAATTTGTACTGAAATTATAGTCTACCACAGGAGTGACTTTGGAGCGGTGGCTACTTTACAACACGCATAGGGATCATGAGGAACAAAAGTAGCCAACCTCCAGAAGGAAGGACAGTGTCAGTATGAATTCAGAGATAATTTGAGGATCTATAGCTGAGTGATACACAAATAAGATACATTTTTGTTAATGTACTTGAATGCATTTTTAAGATTTAGTGTCACTTTAAGCAAATGAAGTTCACGCACACACAGAGTTGACACACATAGAGCAGACACACAGAATCAAAACATACACACGCAATGAGAGCAAAAGTACACACTGAGAACACATAAAGTCAGAGTACACACAGTCAAAACACCAACAATCACTGTGCATCTGCTGTCAGAGCATACACAGCCATATGCAAAATAGTTTCCATAAAACTCAGAGCATTTGAAGGGCCCGGAGGTCCTCTTTGTCAAGTCAAAACATCACTATATTGTATTTCCATGGGTTGCAAGATACAGGTATTTTAAACATTTTATTTCTGGGTTCAAAAAAAATTACAATTGTCTCAAAAAACATGTCAGCCTGCTATTGTTTTACACAAAAGGGTTATTTCATGCCTCATATTTCCAACAATCTGAAGATTTATCCTAGGTGCACACCAAGATGTTTCCAGTTTTGTGCGTTTTCATGCTTTCATTGCACATGTTTATGGTTTTTGCTTTTTAAAAAATGTTTCTCCCTCCATAGAGATGTCTATGGAACCAAAACCATGCGGCATCTGCCTGAAAATAGTTCCTGCATCTTTTTGTGTGCCAGGCATTTTCGTACGTGCGATGCAATGCTAAGGTGTGAACAGTTGCCATTGACTTGCATTGAAATGTGTGTTTTGGGCGTTTTCGCATGGATAGATCCGCTCGTAAAAATGCTCAGGTGTGAACCAGGCCTTAAAGTTGAATTCCAGTTCCATTCAGGGAGGTTTAATATATGCTAGCCCCCTCCCTATAAAAGCTAGAGTTCCCTGAAGCCTTTGTTCAGTATGAGCTGGAGGAGACATGGAGTACAGAAGATCACAGAGGGGTCTATTCACTAATGGTCGGCCGAACATGCTCGACATGTTCGGCCGACCCGAAGTGCAGAAGGAGTTCGACTCAGCGGAACCAACATCTGGATCGGCTGAGCCGAACCTCCGGCAGGTGTAAGAGACTCACCTCGTATCGATCCCGGGGCGCTACTGAGCCGAAGGGGTCCTGGGGCTGAAGCAAGCCGAAGGATCAGCCGAAGCTATGGCTAGATCCTTCGGCTGCTTCGTGAATAGATCCCAGAGTGTTTGCAGGAAGACATAGGTGCTGCTGCTGTTTGCAAAAAAACATCTACAATATATTTACATTGAGCCACAGACACACTCACTGTGTTAGACAGTCCTGTAGCAGATTAGGGAGAGATCACAGAGTGTTTGCACAGAGAAATGGATGCTGCTGGTGATGGACATTTATATTTACAGTGAGTCACAGACACACATTGTGTGTGTTCCAGCAACAACTTCAGTTGCTGTTTAGCTGAAGGACCTCCACTTGCTTTTTTATTTTCTGTATTTATATTTGTTTTTCACTTTCATTTAGGTTTATAAAAAAAGGTGGGTGTAAGGAAAGTTCAGGACATTTCAGCCCCAGAAGAGCAGTACAGGCTCAACCGCGCATGCATACGCTTACTATGGCTTACGGCCCTGTGGGTAGGATCGCAGGCAGACATGCAATAGCATGCAGACATGCAATAGTGTGCACACTCCGTGCCAAATTAATGTTCCTTGAGTGAGGCTTCCATCTCTATTGAAACATCGTTATCCGTCTTCCATTATGCTATCATAACCTTCCTGCATTATCAGAAGGGCCCAGGATGCGATTGCGGTGGAATAAAAAAGCTGTTTTACATCAGAGAATGTGCGGGGTAACGGCAAGAGAACACCTTGTCACCATGATTACCTCTGTGAGGCCAGTGTCTGAGCTGGTGGCCTTATCTTGCAAGGAACCCATTCATTACATTTTTTATTAGAGACATGGTGCTGTTTAGGAGAAATAAAAAATCTAACTATTTCAGAACAAAGTATGTTTCCAAGGTAATAAAAAAAACTCTAAAAACCTATGACCTCTGTGTGCAGAAAGCCTGCCTCTCACTTAAGACCTGTCAGACCTTGTATTTTGTTAAAGGGAATTACTAAATGTCATGGCAAGTATGGCAAACGGGGGAGGAAAAAGAGGTTGGTACATTTTGTGCTCGCTTTTGGATGATGTCATTAGATCCACGCATCATTTTCCCCTTGTATCTGGGAGGTGTGAAACACCCCCCTTGAAGACTCCCCAAAAAATGAATCTTCCTCACTGCCAGCACCCCATTTCTCCTCCTCCTAACTGCCAGCATCATTTCCCTCCTCCATTTCCTGCAGTCTGTCCTTCCCACTGTGTTGTGGAAGTGAGGGTAGCCTATGGCCCCTTGTAGTTATGCTCCCAGTGCAGGGAATCCAACCTCCATGAGGAAATGTTGCAAAAAGTTTCTTTGCACCATCTCCTCGAAGTGCTGCATTTTGGCCTCATTCTTGAATGGTGGCAGTAGATTGCCTCAAAGTTTTCCCTATTGTATCAGGAAAGGGGGCGACGTCCCCCAAATGTCCCACTCCTCCCCACCAGCACTGTCAGCCCCCCTTACTCTAGCGTTCCTCCTGCTTTTTCCCTTCAGGACCCCAACCCTCCTCCTCCTTGTATTCCTCCTTTATCTCATGGCATTTCACATGCTGGTAGAGGGTGAGGATGGCTTTCTATGTAAAGTAATAGCAGCAGGTGAATGGTAAAGCTGACATGAACTCACTGTGGAGGGGATGATTTGGGGACATTTCTTTCTTTCAGTTTTGCAGCAATAGAGCAGAGGTCTGTGGACCAGCCCTGGGATAATTACCACAAAAGCTTTCAATTACTCCTCAAAGCAAGTTGGCAGAGATACGGTAAGATTAGCGGAGGAGAAGGAAAAGGGTGCAGAAGTGGCATTAGAAAGGCAAGTGGCTACTCTACACCCTTGAGGACGAGGAGGAAAAGGGTGCATTATCAGGCAAAAAATGGCTCCTATGCGCCATTGAGGAGGAGGAAAAAGAGAGTTGCCACTCAATGCAAATGGGCGTTACTAGGCAGGAGTCTAACGAGATGTCTCCACCATCAGTAACTACCATCAACTGTGTTCCTATCAGTATAACATCAAGCTTGTAGTGTGTGGAACTACAGGGAGGTGTAAAATAGGCAAGCAAAGTGTGCATTTGACAGCAGCTGGGCACAGGAATAAGCTGTGCAATGCTAAATGCCACACAGCTGGAATTAAACCTTTGCAAACCAAGGAATACACTCTTCAAAAGATTCAGCCAAAGCAGCATTGAGGGTTGGAAAATAAAAGACCACTGTCAAGATGTACTCTGCTGGCACAAATGAGTATTAAAAATACATTGGAGTTCTGCTTTAATTCCAGAATCTGACGTTAAATAAACAGATGTCTGTGAATCTTTATGCAATAGTATTTCTTAATTTGCAATATAATGTAGGTCAAAATAAATAAATAAATATGTATTTTTCAACAAACACACGCAACACACAACATTGCCACACTTTTCCTGAACAAATGGTCTGATTATTAGTAGAGAAAGTCCAATTGTATTTCTCTGCAGATAATCTGCATGTGCTCAGTCACCTTGAACTGAACATGCACTCCCATATTACCTTAAAGCTATGCTAATAGTCTTGCTGGGATGGATGCGAAAAGAGTTATGAGCGTTAGAAGAGGCATGCATGCTAAACGACTTTACAATGCTTTGAATCAGAAACATATTTTTAGTGTTTTTATAAAAAGGGATAAATCCCAGAAAACAATATGCAGTTTAGTGCATTATAAACTACCTTAGTTTACAAGTGGAAGAAAAAAATTGATTATCTTACCATTAATAAAACCTTGCATTTGTTATACCATGCTATTTATGACCAAATCCCACTTTTTTTTATCCTGTTCCCTTTTCTATGGGCCAACACAGACACTGTCTCCAGTGCTGGCCATGTAACCAAAATCCTTGGCTTGCTCACATAAGCTCTGCAATGCGGCTGTCAGATAATCTGACCTCTAGACCTCTCCTTCAACAGAGATCACATGAGCAAACATGTAGAATTTTGGATATATGAGCAGCACTCTAGGGAACTGAGGGCAACATTTTTCCAAAAAGGTAACTAGTTAAGCCTGCTGCTCTTTATTTAACCACGCCAGATGCTTGTGGGACATAGCTTTAAAAATAAATACTTGAGTAAACAAAATATTAAAATAAAAAAAATTGCAAATTCAAATGAAGTTTGAACTTTTTTTTTACCAGCTAATTAAGGTTAGACGATAATATTATTTACAGTATCTTGTTTTTATTATTTTTACCCCTATGTTTTCCCCTGAACTAGCTTAATTTTCTTCTATTAAAGTATTTACATGCAAAACCAATCCTCAAGAAGGTCATACAAGTTACACATTTTGGTTGGTCCTTTATTGCCTATCATTATGTCAAAACAGTTGCTGGTTTTAATTACATTCTTCTTTAATTAGGTTCAGAAAAAGGGAAAGATTTTTTTTTGTGTGCAGAAATGCAAATGTAATGCATTTTCTAAAAATGATCCTTTTGTCCTGAGGTTTAAGTGTGTCTGTAAGAGTGTCACTTAGCAGTATTTTGTAGGTACAAGGAATGCAGCATATGTGTGCAGTATATTCAGGGGTTCTGTTTATTCATTCCCCTTTATGCCACTCCCATTGTTAGGCACAATCTTGACATTACCACCATTCGCTGCTGTGTGCTATGCAAGCTACAGAACCTTTTCTGGTTTCTATCCCAGGGTGCCACAGGTCTTTCATAATCATAGGCATGCTCACACATTGTCACACTGTTTTGGCTTCTTTACTGTAAAGCCAGGCACATTTCCCCCTATAGGTTTTGTTAATGTTTACATATTGTTTATACTTTCTAAATATTAATTGAAATGGGGGGCATCATTGTGTGGGTCTTGTAATAAGTGGCCATGATCAGTAGGGCATCCCCTGATTTCAATTAAAAAATCTGGTCGCCTTACCATGTCAATCAGCAAATGGTTATGATGTAATTTCCTGTCTTTGTGATCCTATTGTCGCCAATAAAACAAGAAGGGTTCAGCCAGTTGTGCAGAACCATCTTGACTGTTATAAATCATATATGCAGCAGTTTTCCAACAATAAGACATGTTTCTTTTACCTTACCTGTATTTTAGGTTCTATAGAACCTTAACTTGGTTTGTAAACTCGGTTCACTTGCCAAAAACAGCATACACAGCATTCTAACCACAACAAAACCTTCTTAAAAAATCTAACCATTAAATTATCACTGCATAAACATTCCCAAACATATCAGCATAGCATGCATAATATTATACTATTCATATATCTGTGGTGTTGTGAACATCCAACCTGGCCAACAAAATTCTTTACCCAGCATTGGTTGGTCAGGGAATGGCTGCATAGGTCTTATAGTGCCTGTAGATGTTGCCTTTGGCAATATCAAGTGATGATCTTCTTATAATTTACAGTCTAAGAAAGATTATTTATGTTTTACATTAACTGCTTTAGAATATTACTACTTAATTATATATAATTTTCAGCATATTTCACTATTTTTCAAAAAGACTTTCCTTTTTGTTATTGCATAACACTAAGATCCTTTTCATACACTGTGCACTTCAGTAAACCTGCAGAATGTCATGTTTGCAAAAGTCAAAACTTAGCTTTTCCTTGTTTGATATTTTTCCAGAGCTAGCAGAAGGAAGACAACTTGACTATGATATCATTATTTCCAGGAACATGTCCAAGACACCAGATTGTCTTTTGTTTTTTCCAAGTGACATAAAGCATTTGTAGTTGCGCACTAAAAGCATGAAAAGAAACTCAGCAAAGTGGTGGCATTGCCTTTTGCATTACTTATAGCATTCACTGATGCATTTTTTCCATAGTAAAGTGGAGAACATTGTATTTATCCATTCATAATGTTGTCACGCTCAGCGAAGGCCAACATAAATGAAAATCGTTCAAGGAATGAAACAATGTAATGGTTGTTTTGTTTCTCTTTCAGTAGAGTAAGTATGTATCAATGGCATTGCAGATAAAGTTTACATTTACCCAAATGTAGTCTTCCCTAGCAAAATATCGGTGCTATTTAATTTAGTAAGGACAAATCTTGTATTTTCCTCACATTTTTATGTAGGAGGCATATTGTATTCAGCACCTCTCCTACACTAAATGTGAGATGACTAGCAATGGTTGAATTGCTGATTTGTCAGTTTTAATTAACTTTAATACATTCATTTAAATTGTCTGGTTTTCTAAAATATATGATTCTCCACAGATCAAGCAATCACTATCCTTGGATTTTATGTTATTCGCAGAATGGACAAACCTTTATGGACAAATCTTCATTTTTCAGGCGATTTGTTTGGTTTTCACTCACTAAATCACTAAAGATAATGTGAGACAACGCGCTCCACTGAGCAGCACAGCAGGTATAAACACACTGTGAAACATCTCAGGTGTGCAGACTATAACATACCTTCCTAATGTCAGTTGCAGCTATTTGCCATAACATTACTTGAATTTATACCTTACCCTCTATGAATTTATTTACCTTACCTTCCATACTCCCTAACTAAGCATGTAAGTGTCTTTGCTTCAAGAGGAACATTACAACAAACACATCTTTAGAAATGTTTAGTAATGACAATCTACAAACAGATACTTCTAGAGAATTGCAGGCTTTGTATTCTTTGCATACCTTATTTCTCTTTTCTTCCCCATTCTTCTCACAGTGGACATTTTTCCTAAGGGCAAATTACTAGATCTCCCTTTACTTCCTGGAACTAAGACACGTGACCATGCACATCATCTCAGGGGAGGAAAATGCCCTTCCATGAAATCTCGTGAGATTACAGATTAGATTTTCCAGCAAAGCTCTGCTGGGGTAACCTTCCCAGGATGCAACGTGTCGGATTTCAGCGCGTCGGATTGTCAGATGTTGAGACCAGTATTCGGCGGCTGGCGGGCCCCGCATCTCTGAATGAACGGATGAAACGACACTCCCGGCGCAGAGATGGGGGGCCCGCCGGCCGCTGGATACCGATCCGGCAAGTCCCACCGTCTATGATTGAAAACTTTTTCAATTATCGATTATAATCGACTTAGTCGATTAGTTGTTGCAGCTCTACATTCATCCACGATTTCTGTGGACAGTCCCCGGATTGAGGAGACCGTCCCCTGACAAATTATGTCCCCGAGAACATAAAATAAAACATTTTTTTTTAAAAATAAATTCTTTTATTTTGTGATATAGCAGGTTAGATGAAGTATACATAAAAAGAAAAAAGTACACAGAGACACAATAAACACATGCAGGGAATGCATGGGAATTACAGATGATGGGTAATGTAAGTAGTGTCCGACTTCGGAACAAGGCAACATGTAATAAACAATAAAGAAAGCAACCCCCAAATCTGGGGCCTAGCACCCCTGTCTCCTTGAGGAGATGCATCAACGTTCGCAGGAAACTCGAGTGGCTGGAGCATTGTATCTATCTCATATTGAAATGTGAAAAACCTTGTCCTCGGAAAGGGGGTCGAAAGCCTTCTCCGCATAAGCGGATAAAAGGAGGCTGGGAGTGGACTTCGACAGGGTCGAGTGTATAATGTTAAGGGCCCGTGTAGTGTTGTCCCGGGCCCTTAATATTCGTAAAAGTGTCGTCTACACTTAGAAAGCGTTGCTTTGGCTCTATCCAGATATAGAGCACACAAAGATTCACGCAGGTCACGCAACTGGGACAGTAGGGCTGGGTCTTGGCGCCTCTTATGTAAAAGTTTTAGGGAACGGATCTGAGCAAGAAGTGTCGTATGCTGTTCTATCCTCCATTTACGGCATGCGCCGAGCCTAATTAGGGTTCCCCTAATGTACGTCTTGTGGGCCTCCCAAATAATGTAAGGGGCGCAGTCTAAGGTAGTGTTTAGTTCGAAATACGTTTTCAAATCCCTTTCCACTTCTGCAAGGAGACAGGGCTCCTGGAGAAGCAAGTCATTCAGACGCCAGTGCCACGAATGAGGCGTCGATGAGCCCATCACCAGGGTGAGGAACACCGGGGCATGATCAGAGTATGTAATAGTGCCAATCTCTGTGCGCAGAACGTAAGGAAGGGAACTATGGTGCACTAGGAAGTAGTCGATACGGGTGTACGTGTCATGAATCGCCGAGTAGAAAGAATAATCTTTTGTCGTAGGGTGTTGTATACGCCAGGCATCAATAAGTTGATGGGTATGCCGACCTTTCTTTAGTCGGCACAAGGCCGGAAAGGAAAGGTGGGCCGCCGGGTTGGAAGAGTCAACCTCGGGGTCAAGGTGAAGATTGAAGTCTCCTCCAATGAGCAGAATACCATCCCTGAAGTCATCCACCCGTGTCAGGACGCGTTCCAGGAAAAGGATTTAGCCATGGTTGGGGGCATATATATTCACAAAAGTCATCCACTGACCATTAATGGACCCCTTCACCCGTCCTCCCCTGCCACCATATCGACCAGCTGGCATGAAACTGAACGCACTATTGGGATACTCACCCCCCGCAACTTTTTGTCCAGGGAGTAACCATGGTACACTATGGGATAATTGCGGTCATCAAGCTTAGGGGCTCCCCCCTTGGCAAAGTGGGTCAACAGTTTTTTTTTTTCATTTTCCTTTTGGGATAAAGGGTCTACATAAATGAATAAAAAATGACCATTGTAAGCACATATAAAAGAAAGAAAGCCTTAAACAAAAACAAAAAACTAATGCAGCCACCACAATTAAGAACTAGTATGCTGCAATGTATTACATTCTTCCTTTTGGGTTTAGATGCTTTAATACATGAATAGTACATCATATTTTATAGATGTAGCTCTTGCTCTCTTCACTTTTATTCCATTTTACTTCAAAGTTGAACCCAGGCTTCTAGCTGAACTCTTTGCACAGTTGAAATACCTTCTTGACATTCCTAAACGTTAATTTTTGAAGGCACATTGTGTTAAAAGAGAAAAAGTAATATAAATGTATTATTTTGTTACTTTAATAATAGGCTCCTAAAATGCTTCATGAGCATTTGAAAGAGTAATCATGCTGGTGGTCTAGGGATGGGTTTTTGTTTACCCCACAATGCTGTGTCACTAACTTGACAACATAATGTGCTGTTATCAGAGATAGATACTGGTATCGATTTGGGTAGGTATGTTAGTTGGGATGTGGGGGTTAGTAGGCTTTTCATGATAAAGTTCAGTTCAGGCTGGCTCACCTCTGATGCTCAACCTCTACATGTTCAGCATCCAGAAAGCCAATGCTTGACAAAGGTAGCACTAGAGGGCAGGGAAAATATCTTCTTGCATACAAAAGAAAGGGCGGTTGACCAGTATAGATGGCCATTATAATGCCTCTGAAAATATCACTCAGCACAGAAACTGTCAGTGGGGCTGTTTCAGAAAGTTATATAATTAAACCAGAAAAGAACAGTGAGGTAGATGTTTTAATGATGCAAATTTCAAGAAGTGCAATTTGTACCTACAGTGGTGTTGTAAATATAATCATCAACCGGCGGGCACCTTTGAAATGAACAGAGGTTAATGTTGGGTGCTAATACTTGTCAGCATTTTGCAATTTAATAGGCTTTAAGCATTTATGAAGTGGTATCTATTTAGTAGCGCTACTGTGCAACTGGCCATACACGTTATCATCCAAGAGAGCCTAGATAAAACAAAGGATTCAGTTTCTATCCAATCAGACATGCCCCTGTACTATGTGGCTGTTGTTAGGTTTAAAGGTGATTGCACAACCAGTTTGTAATGTGTATGGTCCTCATATGATTTATGTGGGCCCAGGGCAAATTCCATATTTGTGGATTTCCAGTCTAGTGATTAATAGCATACTGAAAAAAAACATGTTAAGCAAGGAGTTATTTGACATCTTCATGATTTCAGCTTTTATATTAATTAAATTATGTCATTATTTTCAAAATGAATATATAATATAATAATGATAAGTTCATAATAAGTTCATTGCTATAATAAGTTCATTATAGGCTAAGCAGAATTTGTAAATTGTTTTACTAGAAAGCAGTGCCCAATTTTTATTTAGCTTGACTGGAAGAAAAAAGGTCTGACCAGGTCACCTGACAACAGCAAACAAACAGTCCTGTTGCATTGCTATGCAGCGTGTCATTTCAAATATTTTTCAGCACGGCTCTTCCATCCTTACTAACAACACTGTTACCAGTCCTCAACCTGAAACTTGTTGTCTAGGGGTCAAACTTAACTCCTGCTTGTCTTTCTCTCCCAAAATTTGCCTCCAGAACCTATGTTCCTGTTATTTCACAGTGTATCCCTCATTTGTTTTCATTCCAATTCAAAATGAAAACATATGAATTTACTAGTATCATACAATGAAACTCCAAATAAAATAGTTTTTTGTGTTTTTATTAAGGATTAGAACTCCCATCAGATTTTTTTTTTTTATAGCTGTAAATATTTTATAAAAGATTTAAGGCAAATCAAGAGTACGGGTATACAAATCGATACATAGAAATAAGGTATAGAGAGGAACAAGAGGAAAGCAATCAACAAGATACTATCCAAAAAGTACTATTCTGAGCACAAGACAATTCAGCATCATGTGGAGGACCCTGATAACAGAATTACATACATGTGACTGTATTAACCTTGCAGAAGAATAATAATTCCAGCAGAATGAAATGTTTCCCTTTTTTCATAAGAACCACAATACTGAGTACAAGAAGTGTGCAGGGCAAGGAGGAAAGAGGGATGAAATATGGAGAAGCAAAAGAGAGCAAACAGAGGAGAAGCAGAAAGTACCCCGTCAGATTTTTGTTGTTATGTGTGTTCCTGTTAGGGACATTTCCCTTTGTTTTTTGTCCCAAATTCAGTTGTCAGGAAGGAAGTAGAGGGTAAAATCAAATTTTACACCTGTTAACCGAAAAGGGAATAAGGAACATTTTCTACTGGGGACACATATTTCAGTGACAACTCTCTAAGGAAGGATTTCCACTAGTTTTAGGAGTTTTTTCTCTCACTTCCTGTAATGTGTCCTGGAAAAAAAGTGTTTTATCTGTCCCCAACTGTAAATAATTTTGCTTCATTTCTCTAATCCTCTAACTCCCTGTCACTCTGACAGGAAGTAAGGGTAAATATGCCTTATGGGAACACACACAGCAATAAAAACCTTCATCCCTCTAACCAAAAGAAAAAGACTTTGGGATCAAATTTCCCTTATTAGAGAATTTTGAAGTTTACTAATTTTCTTGTCTGTTCTCAAGTCTTTCCCATTGTTTAAATGTTCTAATTTGTTTAATAAAATTCTCTAGGCTTGTAGTGGGCCAACTGATAGGCCTTCAAGGTGTCAACAATTGCACCTTTTAAAAGATTTATAATCAAAAGTTCAGAACATAAAACAGTCAAGACTAATGTAGTAATATGTACTATGATCTTCCCTCCCCCCGCATAAAAAATTGCATATCGTCTTCTCTTTTCTGCTTCAGGCAAATAACCACCAACACCAATATTCTTGCTTGAGTTAACTCCATAAGGGAACATCATTTGTCCTACTGATTACTAAGGTAATAAGGGGAAATTTCTCTTCCCACTGACCACAAATATAATGGGCATTTCTTCTACTTCTAACTACTGTTGTTTGTTGTACTGTGTACACTGACCACTACTGTAATAGCAGTATTTAACCAGAATATTAATTTACCTGGGCCTTAACACTCATCTTGTATGGGGCTTTCATTATGGAGTTCTGTCCTGTCCTGCTAGCGTACATGTGGCTTTTCTAGGTGGGCCATCAATAGGAAATTTGCAAAATAGTGGCAAAATAGGCCACCATCAGTTAGTAAGTTGTACAAATAGGAGTGCAATGTAAGTCACCACTCACCCATTTTAAAATGTCTTGATATTATAGGTGCAAAACAGCAGGTGCCACAGAGATTTCACTGGAAAAAGAAGGTACACCAAGCATCAACATTTTGCTATTGGCCCTGTGATTTTCTTTTGTTATTCCCATGACTATGGATGAAATAAAGTATATTGTTATAGACATCAGCATTAATTCATGAATAATGTTAAGACAATAGGAACAGTGATGTACAGTACAGAACCGAAGCTGTCACTCAGTTTTCAAAACCATTCTCACAGATGTTCATTAGAAAATAAAAAAAATACAAGTCTCAGTTAAAAAAATATTTTACCAAAGTTTTGCTTGCACATTACCTTAAAGAGCAGACAAGGAGGTTCACAGCAGATGCATGAGGTTTTATCACTAGTAAAGAGAACATAAAGGCAGAGCCTACTCCTGGGGTGATAACGTTTATTGAAAGGTATTAAACACAATACATAGAACTACTCACATATTCCATAAGGAACACAGCATGATAATCTCACATGTGGGCCACTGGGGACCAAAACTCTGACAATCCAAGACAAGCTAAACCCTGAGGAAGAGGGGATTACCCTTGAAATGCATTAGCTGCTTTCAACTGTATTGACCTCTGGTGGTCATCACCAAGTTTGGATTGTCAGAGTTTTGAACTCCAGTGGCCCACATGTGAGATTATCACTCTGTGTTCCTTATGGAATAGGGGAGTAGTTCTATGTATTATGTTTGATACCTTTTTAATAAACGTTATTACACCAGGAGTAGACTCTGTCTTTGCATGTAGTCTGAGGAAGTTTCCTATTTGCTCTCAAGATGACAGCCTCCCCGATTGATTTGAGAACCGAAGGCCTGTGCATTGGGGATTCACGGCGGCTCACATAGCGCTGTCGTTCAGATTATTTCAGGTTTTATCACTACCATAGGCCCAGCCCATTTAACAAACTTTTGGAAGTACCATACACATTGCTACTAAAATACTGTTTAATCTGTAGCCCCAAAAATATAGTTTTAATGTTATGGTTACATTGTAAATCATGTTTACCTTTTAAAAAGTTGATCTGCTGTGAATGTTGGTTTTTCTTGGCAACATATGACTAGGGTGTGAATCTCTTATTCTACATAGGAAATTAATCTATGACCGAAGCACACCAAAGCACACAGTCACAAACAATACCATACTTAAGCAGTGGGAGATGCTGCAAGTAAAACCGATAAAAGCAGCTATCTGTTCCTAGACAGAATTTTGGTAAGGAAGGAAAATCCTCAATGTTGTTACACAGAGGGGTCCCAAACAAAGATTTGCAATCCTCTGGAAGTCTTTTGAACTTTGGAACTCACCTAGCAGTTTTATGGGAAATTGCCACTATGTCTGTAAACTCTTGTTCATTGTTCATTATCACCGACTACTAAGTCATTATGTCATGTATTCTGTACCGATTATGAACTGTATTGTATAAAGTCCTCTTTTTTATGAAAAAGCAGGCTACAGACAGTGGTGTATTCTGGTTTGGGGCTGCCCTAGGCA
>NW_017308081.1:221352-268269 GCF_000935625.1 Nanorana parkeri | reverse complement strand
CCACAGATCCTGCAGAAACCCCCTGAGACCCGGCAGTCTGCTAGATCTCAGGGGGGCTGTGCAGGATCTGGGTGCAGAGCCCCCTACGGATCCTGCAAAGCCCACATTAGATCCTGCAGAGACCCCCCCCCAGGATCTCAGGGGGGCTCTGCATGATCTGTGGTGGGTTTTGCAGGCTGCAGAGCCCCCTACGGATCCTGCAAAGCCCACATTAGATCCTGCAGAGACCCCCCCCCAGGATCTCAGGGGGGCTCTGCATGATCTGTGGTGGGTTTTGCAGGCTGCAGAGCCCCCTACGGATCCTGCAACACCCCCTACAGATCCTGCAGAGACCCCCTGAGACACTGCAGTCTGCAGGATCTCAGGGAGGCTGTGCAGGATCTGTGGTGGGCTTTGCAGGCAGCAGAGCCCCCTATGGATCCTGCAAAGCCCCCCACAGATCATACAAAGGCCACCAAAAGGTATTGCACAGCCCTCCGCCTCCTGCCGCTACGTCTCCTCCGTCTTCACACTGCCTCTTGCAACCCGCCCCATCTCGTCTATCGCCACCCCCTGCCTCCTGCCGCTCCGTCCCCGTCTCCTCCTGCTCCCCCGCAACTTGCTGCCGCCGCCGTCCCCGTTGACGTTAGGCAGCCAGGCTGCTGGTTTCTGTGCAGCCTGGCTGCCTAAATGTTTTGGGGGGTGGCATTCTTGCCGCCCATGGCGGCAAAAGTCGCCGGGAGTCTGTTTAAACAGCCCCGATGCTGGCGACGTACACTGTACGTCGTCAGTCACGAAGGGGTTAAAGTGCCACACACCGTCATACCTGTCCATGATGGGGGCAGACTGTAAAAGGGGTCTCCTAATGTGATGGGGGAACTCTGATGTTAAAAGGTGGGGTACGCTGATATGAAAGGTGGGCTCTGATGTAAAGGGGACACTCTGTTGTGAAAAGGGGTTTCTGATGTAAAGAGGGCCCTTGGTGTGAAGGGGGGATTCTTATGTAAGGGGGCCTTGTCAGAAGTGTATGTACAACAAATTATGTCCCTGGCATCCTGCCCAGATTCTGGAAACCAGTGACCTCAATGGTTGCCAGGAGCTGGGTGGGATGCCAATCAGGACATCCCTGGTTGCTAAGAGAAGTGTATGGTAGAGGGATGAGGAAAGAAAAAAGTCATCTGTCACAGTGGGTCAGCAAACTTTTTGCTGACCCATGCAGCAGCGTTCCCCCTTCAAGTCGCACCCAGAGCATGTGCAATACCCTGGATACGCCACTGGGGCTTTTAATGCGGAAGGAGGGATCTAATGTGAAAGGAGGGGGCTCTGATGTGAAGGGGGGTCCTAGCGTGAGAGGGGAGACTCTGTTGTGAAAAGAGAGGGCTCCTAATGTGAAGAAGGCTCCTAAAATAAAGGAGGGTTGCTGATGTGAAGGGGATGCTGATGTGAAAGGCAAGATTCTGATGTGAGGAGGAGCTCTGATATGAAGGTGTGCTCCTCATTTGAAGAGGGGGCTCTGAAGCGAAGGAAGGAACCACTTTTTTTGTGTGTTTTTGCACTGGGTTCCCCTTAAAATCCATACCAGTCACCTATCTTGGAACAGGGTCTTGTTTACCGTTATTCCACAACAGTGTGATCATAAAATACATGTCGGAAGATATTTGTTGATATCTATTGTAGAAAGGTTTTGGGCTCACTGTTACGTGAGAGCTTGTAAATAAACTCAGCATGACCTTCATTTCCATTCTCACTTAGCTGTGACTCATGAGAAAAATAGCAAATTCTATCAACAAGAAAACTATGTGACATAATCATCAAGCTATACTGTAATCATTCACGGGCAATACAATGGATCTATGTATAAAGGATATATTGTTTGGAAAGACAGACTTAGAATACATCATATAGGCAAGATTGAATTTGTTACTCGGTGTGTAGTTATGTAAAGGACCCTTTGTGCCATGCAATATTTATAGGGGGCCAGCATTATAGATTCCTCATAACTAAATACCATGAGTTACATGTTTTGCAGCTCTATACTCATTCTAAAGAGCAGTGAATGTATCCAAGCAACAGAACTTATCCTGGGAACAAGCTCTTACAAACTATTATCTTAATCTGCCGGAGATCTGTGCAGAAAATATATACAGAAAAGAAGTTCAAACAAGAACATGTTGAATGCATATTTCAGCAGATGCTCGCTCCATCTTGCTTTTTCACTACAGTCTTACGTGTATGGACTAGCATAAGAATCAGCAGCTCATATTTCAAGCTTCATATATGTATCACATGCTAAACAGAATGTGGAGCAGATGCAGGTGAAAGGTTTGTAAATGTAGCCTAAAGGGTCAGTAACACAAGTGTATTGCCCACACATGATCTTCATCTTGTCAGTTGTGTAGAAAGCAGACTGAAGCCCGGTGCCAAAATGATGTGAATGAGTCATTTTGTTTCCATCTGTTCCAGCCACTAAAATGTGAAGCACAAATTTGAGAGTTCTTGAGGTTGTCAAGGTCTTATGATTATAGAAATATATGTACACCGTATGTACATACTTGATGGCAGTTATTATTTTGCTCATCAAAATAAAGCATCTGTGCAGTATGTGCACATGTTTCCCCTTAAAATGAACCAGTTTTGCTGAGAGAAAAAAGAAAATGAAAATACTCTAGAAATAAACTATATACACTGCAAGGACTTTAGAAAATATCATTGCTGGTTCTTTTCTGCTCCTGTCTAGGAAAAAATTGATGTGAGATCTACCATTAATCTGACTGCTAAGTGCCTTTATTATCACCACCTAAGCAGTTTAAGTATTTTAATAATGAAAGCAGCAGCACCACTTTTTGGAAAGTATCTCACCAAAAATCAACAAAATATGTAGCAGAGAACTAAAGATGGCCACAGACAGTGCAAAGCTAGTCTGACTCAATCACTGGCTTCAGTATCTGGATAGAAGATTAAGATGTGTGGCTCTGTGTATGAGGGAACTTTACCTTTCCATAGAAGAAAAGGAAGGGGTGTTCACCACATTTGCATTGCTAATCTGCAATGGGGTTGATATACTAAAGGAAAAGATGCTTTATTTATCAAAGTGAATGTTCAGTATGTGTATGCTCAATTTCAAATATGCTCAATTTCAAATATGCTCAATTTCAAATATGAATAGTCACTAAGCTTAGTGAACAGGTTGAAGCTATGGTCATCCAAACACATGCTTTGCAAAGCTAATGTACACTTTTTATATTAATTTTGCAATGTGAGCAAAAAAGCTTATTTTCCTTCACCTAGTTGGCTGATTCATTGACTGGCCGTGACAGGTCCCAGTAGTTCAAGAACATGCAGAGGTCTAACCAGCCATCATTGTCAGTAAGACATCTGCCTGTTTTAATAATTACTCATGGCCTCCCTTATTGTATCTAAACATCCGCAGACTGTTTTATTGCTGCCATGTTCGTTATAACAGCATACGCCTTTCACTGTCTCCTCTGTTCTTAAAAAAATAGGTACACAGCATAACTATACTCTCTTTACATGTTATAAAACTCTTAATAAAGACCAATTGCTTAATTAATTTAATTGTAAATAATCACTTACTATTAAAAAGAGGGCATGAGCAAGAACAAGGGACAGCGACACTTATTCATGTATTTCCACACTTTATCTTGTGAAAATTATACAGAGGGTGCAAGCAGAAAGTTGCTAGAAAAAGTATCCAGAGCACAGGACAGTGATTTATCTCCATGCATTCCTTGCGGTAGGTCATGAGATATGATAACACATGATCAAGTGCGGGAGACTTATGAATATGTGTTATGGTCCTTCGCTCTGGTGACTTATTTCAGCACTTCTCTACTCGTGATCCTCTGCCCCACAGTATTATACAGCTCCCTGTGGGTAGGAGAACCAAATACAGGCCCTCCTTGGCTTGGATGCAGCTTTAACCATGGTACCTGCAACACTTTAATAAAGTTAAAGATAGGTCTGGCAAAAGATCCTTATTGTATTGTAAACATTTTAAATTTGCATAGATTTTTGTAGCGTCTAGTGTCTATCTGAAAGGAACCAACTGGAAAAAAAATGCAATATTAATTATACAGCACTGACAATTTACACAGCACTTTACATAGTGCACATTCACATCATTCCCTGCCCTCAAGGAGCTGACACTCTAAGATCCCTATCTCACATGCATGCATATAGGGTCTATTTAGAAAGGAGCCAATTAACCTTCCAGTCTTTGGAGTATGGGAGGAACTTGGGAGAGAAACCCACGCAAGCACAGGAAGAACATACAAACTCCTTGCAGATAATGATCTGGGATCCAAACCAAGGACCACTTGGTGCTGCAAGGCAGAGGCTCTAACCACTATACCACTCTGCTGCTGCTGAGTTAATAACTATTTTAGTGTCCAGAAAATTTAATTGTGGTTACAGTAATGATAATCTGTTTCATTATATTGATTATAACTAAACCACACTGGTTTAACCATGTTGCAATACCTTCCCCCATCCCCTTTAGTTGTCCTTATAAGAAAAGGTGGTAATCCTAGGTGGAACAGTGGAAAGTTGCTGTCATTTCTGTACCTTTCCAGGCCTGGCCTCTGTACATGTGAATATGCAAATTCCATACATCTCAGCTGAGGGGAGGAAGGTAAACTTTGGCATCTTCACCTGGGTTGCCAGAGGACCTTGAATTTGAGCAGGATTTGATTCTGACTGGTTATGAAGATCAAAAGCACAGCCTGTTTTGTCCAAGACATGTTGGCAAGAAAGTAGCATGCACAATAACATTTTGGCTAAGCATGTAGTTTGCTTGTTTTTTCATTTAGACTATTTTTCTAAAGTGTCTTGTGCTATAATTTTATAATATATTTTAGATCACTTATTTGAATATAGCACATGGATTAATCATTTTGTTTTAATTACACTTGGCAATAGGCCAGTGTAACACACTGTTATCTCCATGGTGTAAACTGTGCACCAAGCACCATCCAAACTTCTGTCAAAAGAATGATTCATTTTTTCCAGTTCTTGCTTTAAAAAACTTTGAACTGTTAAAGCAATCCACTTTCATTATACACTAAACTTAATGACCAGTTGTTTTGAACAGCATTTTCAATTACCATATGATAAGTGATTTTATTTTACAGAAGGAAAGACAGTGTCAGCACCAATTCAGAGATGATTTGAGGATCTACAGCTGAGTGATACACAAATAATTAAATTTTTGTTAATAGTTAAAGTACTTGAATTTATTTTTTAAGATTTAACTCCTGAGTTTAGTATCACTCATCTGTAGATCCTTAAATCATCTCTGAATTTGTGCTGACACATGATTGGATATCTGAAGTGAATCTTAACACATTTTATTGTAAATCAGTCTTATAGTGACTGAAAGAAAATACGTTTTTCTCTGTTCTCTCTTTAGAAAACCCATGTTGTCCTGGAAACTATCTCTCCCTGCAAACAGCTCTTCTTATCTACTCCAAATCTTCACCACACTGACACAAGTGTGCTGGAAATCCCTACAGGTATGGGGATGGTACATAACAAAAGCCAGTTGGTTGGTTGCTATATAGGTGAACGGTGGCATTCGCTTGCCATTTTTCAAAACTGTGAAGTACTTGAGATCAGGTTGTACACATGTGAGGCACAGACCTGAAGTTCATCCTTAGTTCTAACCTATTTATATTCTTCTTTTGAGTCAGAGCAATTATAAAGTATGCATCATCACACAATATAGGAGTGCAGTTTTTTTTTAACCCAACACAAAACCTAATTACATTTGTGTTAGCATTGTTCCTGGGCAATAAAAGTTCCATACACATTTTCTAGTAATTACCTTGTTTTTGAATGTGCCTTCTAAACATGAAACAGTAAAACAAATGACTAAATGCAAATTAAAGGAAAAGTATTGGGAAAGCAATATGTAATCTTTTTAATACTTTGAGCTGGCATGTGACACTGCAACTTACAGGCGCCGGTTCTATAGATCGAGAACAGAATGCTCACAAACTGCTGATCTCTCAGTTCACGGTCTTTTCCCTGCACAGAGCGGTGACTGGCAGTCACTGCTCCCCCCATGGATTTTCTCCTCCACTCTCCGATCCTCTAGTGCTCATTGGAGAAACAGACAGGGGTGAGGACAGGCACAGCTGGCTCTAACACTAGAGAGGTAGTGGGGTGGATCCAGACAATATTGCCAGGATCCTTCCTGGCTGCAGCACAGCTCTGCGGTGTAAATGAGTAAATGTACTCCGGTGACCCAAAAGAGAACTAAGCCCCAAATGGTTTGGCTTTAGTCCTCTTTTAAAGCACACCACTTGACAATGTTTTTATTTTTTATTTTAAATAGACTTCGGAAGATGGGTTCATGGCTCTGGCAATTTTTTTTTTTGTTGATTACATTTTTGGGGAGATTACAACACACTTCTTGTCCCTGGAGCAAAAGGAATGAGGGGAATAGTTGGAAGATACAGACAGTAATAATAAGCTTACAGAATGTATTACTCTTCTTCATTTTACCAGAAAAATAAAATAACATTTCGGTGCCATTTGTGTCACCATTGTAAATATTTCCCCTCACTCCTTGTCCCCGACAAGAGGAGAAATCTCCCCAGCTGAGGGCACAGACTGCAAAAAAAACATGACAGAGGTTCTATTGCTTCCCCACTCTGTCAAAAACTCTTAAAAAATACAATTTTACATAACATGAAGTAAGGGTGGATGCCACCTGGATTCTTATTAGCAACGGCTGTATGGCTTCAAGAAGTACCGTACAGTGAAGATCACAAGAGAAGAGCTGAAGGTTATTATTTAAGTGACTATAAGTGAGGCTGTCCCTTAAAGTGACACTAAACTCAGGAGTTAAATCTTAAAAATACATTCAATTACCTTAACTATTTAAAAAAAATTATCTTATTTGTGTATCACTCTGCTTTAGATCCTCAAATCATCTCTGAATTCATGCTGACACTGTCCTTTCTTCTGGAGGGTGACTACTTTTGTTCTCCATGGTCCCTGTGTATGTATTGTAAAGTAGCCACCTCTCCAAACTTGCTCCAGTGATAGCCGCCCCGAGTGACACAGTGGGGGTGATTTACTAACCTAAACACACGCACGTACTAGGTGCGTGTGATTTTTACACAGCAAAACGTATTTATCAACCAAAAAGTCTCTAAAAGCATATTTCCACTAATGCCATATATGGAAAAATCATGCACATGATGCATATATAATGCTGCTTCACAGTTTAGACAAAAATGGTTAGCTCATGCATTTACATTCCTGCATTCTTTAATGCAAGCAACACAATGTAGAGCTAATTTACACAACATCACCTTGCAATTCATGCAGGGCTTTGTACACACTACAAAGGTGTTTAGATTCCACCAATAGATCATGCTGGGAGAGAACACACTACAGAGGCGTATACTTGTTCGTGGCGTGTTTATAAGGTTAGTAAATCAACCCCCATGCCTCGGGACGTCCCTGTTTCTATCCACTGCTTCCTGTCTTTCTCTTTAATTTATTTGAAATAAACAAAACCACTTTTAAGACGTGCATTTATCTTCATCCATGTACTGTATGTGTTAAAAGGTAACTATATAAAAAATTATATAGCACTAGAATGTAGACAGCAGGGCCTATGTATGAAAAGCTACAGAAAACAAATATGATGTTGTTGCTCAAATCTGATTCCTCGTGATTATATTAAAATATAAACATGATCGTTCACTATGGACAGCAACTCCCCTTTCATTCCCATTTTCACTATTTTTAAGTATAGCCATCCATTTTTGTAATCTACATACATTTGTACATGCTTTAAGAGTGTTAGTACATGTGAGGTGACACTGTAATATTTGATTGACAATCCTCCTGCATATTGCAGATAGTTCTTGGACTTTAATCATTGTTTGCATGGAGACACATTTGTTGGCCCCCATTTATCTTCAAACCATACTTTAGACTGTCATCACCTGTCCTTTCCTAAAATGTTATGACTACCCTGTGCCAAATATACTGGATATATTGAGGGGCATTCCACATGTCTAATTCTCAGGTTACATTTTAAAGCAGAATCAGAGCTGAAATACAGATAAAATTGCAGAAAAACATTACATTTCCCTATAATAATACACAGTCATCATCCTTAATTTCCTGCATACATCTGTCCTGACTGACACCATTTCGGCAGTGCCATTCTCCCTTCACTGCAACATACAAATATACAGTACATTCCTGCTTTAGAAGCTTTTCTACATGAGGTAACGATTTGACTGTTAATGTGTCAAGAAATTAAAAATTTCCACTACATCCATTACATCATTCTGTAGCTAAGCAACATATTTCTGTGACATTTCTAAATCTTTACAGTATAATTTATGCCGGGTTCTCTGACTATATCTGTCAGAGAACAGCTATTTGGCAGCTGAAGACAGGAGTGGGTGTAATACAGAATAGACCCTTATACTTCATAACTGCAAGTAAGTACATAAGTCTTTTCAGCTAGTCCTATGGTGTATTTAATGAAGACAACCACAGGATAATGACACTTTTCACAAAGTTCAGCAAACTTCATTGCCCTTTGTCTTGAAATCACTGGGCTTGATTTACCAAAGGGGTAGAGGCTGTTCACTTAGCAGTGTGAACGTTACAATGGTATGCTTGTAAGTAAGGTGAACTTGTTCACTTTGAATTCTTAATTATATTCAAGGGAAATAAGCAAAAACAGAATTTTTGCTAGCAAATTATTTATAGTGACACTAAACAAAGAAGTTAAATCTTAAAAATGCATTCAAGTACCATAACTATTAACAAAAATGTATCTTATTTGTGTATCACTCAGCTGTAGAACCTCAAATTATCTCTGAATTCATGTGGACACAGTACTTCCTTCTGGAGGGTGGCTACTTTTGTTCCCCATGGTCCCTGTGTGTTGTAACTTAGCCACCACTCCATGCTCGCTCCTGTGATGGACTACAATCTCAATACAGATTAGCTAACTAAACGCAAGATTATAGTCCATTTCGGAAATTATCTTGGTGCGGTGGCTACTTTACAACACAGACATGGACCATGGGGAACAAAAGTAGCCACCTTGCAGAAGGAAGGACAGGGTCAGCACCAATTCAGATGATGTGAGGATCTGTGCGGGAGGGGGGTGACCTTCCTCTTGTCGACTCACGCCGGCCTCCCCCTTGTACGCTGTGGTTGTGTTGGGAAGATGCCAATATTCCCCTAATGAAGCTATTGCGAAATGCATTGAGATAGTAAAACTACATGCCTTTGGAGAAATTATACAATACATTATGACTGTATGGCTATGTAAATATAAAACAAACAAGATGTTGTGACAATGTAATGGCTGTAGATTTAATAGGCAATGTACTACCACACAGAAAGGGAAAAAACTGAGTTTTAGTAAATTTTAAGCTGGTTTTTTAAATAAATTTGGTTTAAATAAGCTGTGTTTTTAATGACTAAATAGATCTACGTGCCTCATATAAACCCCACAATATACATATTTTTAGTTTTGCTAAGTAAACAGTCTCTTTTTCTTAAGTATATCAACCCCAATGTGTGTAGCATGGGGTCGGACAGAGCAGCAACTGTCGAACTCAAGGAAGTTTTTAGCTTGAGGGTCATCTGCATATAAGTATGGAAAGCTAAGTAAGGAGGCAACTCAAGGAAGTTTTTAGCTTGAGGGTCATCTGCATATAAGTATGGAAGGCAAGTAAGGAGGCAATATATACATTTATTTTTTTTGCAAAAAGTAATGCTGCACAATAATAATCATTAGGATATTAAGTATAGTTTGTGTATAAACCTAATTTTGGCTGGTTAAACATTAAAGTACATCTAATATGACAGTAATACATGGGTTGCCATTTCTGAACTCTTTCTAAAAGTCCTCAATGCTTGGCTGTCTCTGACTTTAATATTTTCTGAGTCATTGGCTATAAACAAATACACATCAAAACTCCTGATCTGTGTTTTACCCCAGGTCAGTGACTAAGAAATTATGAAGCTAGAGGCTGAGCATGGCAAACAGGGAACTCTCTATTTCAGAAAGAAGTTAACAGTGGCAAATGTTTTCTTTAAGTTATATTAAATATACAAAATAAATATTAAATCAAAGAAAATAATAATCTTAGAAATACGCGTTTTGGTTATAGATAAACTTTAATATCATATCAAATTATAATCATTTGATATATGAAAAATAATGAATAATAATAATGTGTTGGTTATAGATAAACTTTAATATCATATCAAATTATAATCATTTGATATATGAAAAATAATGAATAATAATAATAATAATTCATGATATTGAATTGATATAACTTGCATTATTAGGGCAGTTTCAGATCGCAATTTAAATGATGAATAATAATTAATATTTTATGATAGTATAATTTTTTTACATTTTTTTTCGCTTTGGATAAAGTAAAAAGGGTTAAAACTCCTGTAAGGTCCTTTCTTTTTGCCATCTGTGTACCATTGGAAAAATGTTGCCAAACTTCCTGTCCCAGAGATGCAACAGGAAATTGAAGTGGAAATCTCCCAAAGTAAGGAGAATTCCCCTTTTGGATAGTTATCCCCGGAACAGGTGTCCCCACTGAAAGATTTCCTTGCCTCTCGTTCTGAGGGCAAGTCTGAAATTTTGGATTTTTTTCTAGAAGAACATGGCCAGAAGTAAAAGTAGAGGGACACAGACAGTAATAAAAACCAAAGGGTTTAAACCTTCCCCACATCAAAATAATAAAAAAAAAGTTTTGCTTTGAGATACACTATAGAAATAACTAGAAGATTGTCATTTTGATGGAACAAATGATCACATCAGAGGGCTGATTTGAGAGGTCTCCCCTAATAATAGTAGATAATATGAAAATAATAGAGATTTTCTTGATAGCATTCTCAAAAGCAGGGCTTGTCCTGTACAGATCACACCTTAAATTCCCCACATCTTTTTTTTTAAAAGCTCTGTCATATTTTCTCCCATCCAGAGTGGGACAACAAACAAGCCTTACAACTCTATGTAGCCTTCGGAAGGCCGAGGTAATGAATTCACTGCCATTGACAGTTGCAAGGCTTACAGAGACGAATGACTCAGTTTCAACCTGCTAATGTTCAGAATACAATGCAATCTACAATTAGGGACCCGCTGGTAAATGTTATTAGCTAGGCAGAGAACACATATGCATATTCCAGATGACATTTTAATCAAAATACTCTTTCATTTTAATCCGTTAAGAGAAAAAAATATAACAGAAAAAAAATACTTATGACGAATGTTTGTTCTTGGCTCTCGATGATTCATAGTTGCCATGGAGCTTGCTTTGATTTATAAGGAAAATCATTACTGTAGGAGATAAAATTAACTATTTGATTCCACCGACTAGCATATTAAAGGTAGAATCATGTTAAAAGATTTGCAGTTCCATATTGAAAATAAAACAAATTTACAAGCTAAGAAAATTAAAAGGAAATCTTTTATGAAAGAAATATGTAGGCTGCAATTACTGAACTGTGCTTCTTAAAATTATGGTTGTCTTGCTGCCTTACTGATACTTTCTATAATACAACCACGAACGAACATGCTGAATTTTGACTTTCTCCATCTTTCATCTGCATACTTCCATAACTGAGATGCACAGAAGGCATTGCACCCTGTTTGTCTTTCATGAGAGGTTGACTCTACGTGTGGGCTCTATAACCCATCTCTGTAGTCCAATTAGAAGGTAATGGGCTTGACTCATACGCTGTGATAACTCACAACTGCTCAGGTTAAGCTATAAGTGAAAAAGTAATATATTTTTTTTATATATATATATATATGTGTGTGTGTGTGCGTGGGTGTGTGTGTGTCAAAAAATTCAAAGAAAACAATGGTTTAGCCTAAAGTGCATCAGTGCCCAAACTATGGACATTAAACTATCTACATATTCATAACAAGCAGTAAAATGACCTCTCTAGCTGCTTTAAATGTGAAGTTATTCTTTATCTAAGTTCCTCAAAGATCACAGCAAAAACTAGAACGTTTTATATTATATTTGTTATTTTTAGCCCTGATCATTAAAAATAAAATTAAAATATGTACAATATATAGTTTAAAATGGCTTTCTACTTTACTTGACAAGTTATCCAATTCAGTCTTGAACTAAGCAATTCATTAATATTTTTGTTCCATGAATAACCTTTATAGCTTTAGAATATCAGAACTGCAGCTTTAAAAACCATAAAATTGATGACCGCTTTCTGCACATATTCACATTAAAGCAAATCTATGCTTTGCCCATTCAGGACACCACCATAAACTCTCCAGGCCTCCAAGGTACTATGCCACACCTTGATACATTGCCCACAAGTACGCACCAATCACAGAGAGGGCAGGTCACACTGTGCCCCCCTTAAAGGAAATTGATGATGCCCCTTTAGGATCCCCTTAAATAAATATCAATAATTTTCAAAGAAAGCAAGACACGATGCTTCACTCCTAAAAAGGCCCCCTGAATTGGTGGTTGTCTAGCAGAGTCAAGTCAAACTTTACAGCTCGTAGATCCATAAGTTTTATAAGAACCTGGTGTAAAAAGTGCCATACAAAAGCAGCCCTGTCAGTAAAAATTCACTCAGGTCTACCTGCAAAAAGAAGAGAGTGAATGCTTACCTTTCCTGCTGCCCACACTGCCAGAAGGTCATTCCGTTCATGAGAAATCTTCCTCTGAAGTCTACTGAGAAACCATAATTTTCAGGTGTGTTGACCTCCATGGTTTCCCTGCAATGCTCAATGGTTCCTGCTGCTGACAGTACTGTGTCCTGTAATTATGTGGAAGTCAAAAGGAGGAACCATTGAGAGCAGAGGAGGGCCAAAAGGATCCACACTCTTGGGGGTAGTGTTTTATAAATAAAATAATTGAAAGAAATTGTGAACTTCCTATTTCCCCGTGCACTGATTTTATATAAAGCATTGACTCTAAACCTTCAATAGAGCGTTAATTAAAGACCAACTCCAAAATAAAATTGAAACCCTTTCATTCCTTCTGCCCCCTCCCTCCTCACTAATTCTTGGGCTGAAAAAAAATACTTTCTAAGTCCCCTTTTTCACTTACATTAAGCCACATCACATGATCATCCAGCACCAAGTCCTTCTCCTCTCTGTATACCTCCTGGGGTTCATCTTCCAGTTGTCCATGGCACTGTGACATGGACAATGGACAATTTACATTGGTTGTCCACTGGAGGTGTCCTCTCAGGATCCAGAAGACTACTGGCATTGGCCCGAGGGAAGTCAACGGGATTGGCCGGCAAGGGTTACTGTGTAGTACTGGATTAGCAGTCTCTACCGGTGAGGGACCTGGAGGGGGGATTCAGTGTCAGTTCCAAGTATAATTTGCTTCACCAATTAAGAAAAATGAAACACCTGTCAGGATAGTTTAGAGAGCGTGGGAGGAATGGATGGCAGGGAGTCGGACATTAAACTGGGAAAAGAAGACAACCGTTTTGGCCTAAGCGGACTTCAGTCATTTTGCAAAATATATTTAAGTTGTTCTACTTTGGTATATGAGAATTCTTTCATCTACCCCTTCACAACAACATTTCTAATCTTTTATGGCTATTTGGATTTAAATAATTTATAGTCGTTATTGAAGTTCCATTAAAGAAAAATTCCACATAGGTGAAGAAGCCTTTTTTTGCGAGATCTGCGAGATAGGACAAAATCAAATGCATATTCCACAATATTATCATTTAGGAATGATAGTTAAAGTGTATTTAACCAGTTTTAGATTCACCTTCTCTATTGGTTCATCTGACCACAGTTACTAGGACTGGAATGGGGGAATTTACACTTGTTCCAGTAACAAGTGTCTAAGAGGAGAATATCCTTCATTTGATGATATTTCCTCTCACTTCCTGTTGTGTGTTAAGATAGAAAGTAAAGAAAAAAAAAGAAAACTAAAGGGTTTTACCATGGCCTTCTTTATCCAAAGCTAAAGAATAGTTGTGGGTTTAGATATACTTTAAGTAGAATGTGAATGGATAAAGATGGAAGTAGATGTAAAATAGAATTTGCAATCATCAATTATGGAATGAGATTGATGTATTACCTGTATATGTTGGGGAATACCACAAATCTCTGAACTTCTTGCCTGTTTGTAGATAATGGTCCATATAGAATTGCAGACATCTTAATGGAGTCCCCAAAAGTCTCCTGAGCATAAATTTGAATTTCTTTATTTGGGTATAAGACCCATGATCACTGCAGCACCCTCTAGTGTAAAAAATTAATTTCGCGTGATAAAGAAAAGAACAGGATGTTGTCTATAAAGACTATATCTAGAGGTGCCCATGCACCTATTGATTTTCGTTCCGAAATCGTCTACGAGTGGTCTTTCAAGCGATAATCGATCAGTTGATGGGACACCAACGATTTTAAATACTGTTCTCCTGGCCGAATTTCCTCCATTGGCCAGGCTGGAAAACCTTAATCGAAACGTGTGAAAATGGAACTACGAAGTACGGCTGGAAACAGCTCTAGAGTGACGGTGAGAATTACAGCTAGAGCTACTTTTTTTTATACAGTTGGGAGAAACTATCAGGGAAAAAATAGTCTGCAATTGGGCTTTCACATGTTTCAAATATAATTTTTACTGCTTTTAAAGCAAACTTCCGAGATTAATAAATATTGTCTAACTCTAAATGCAAGAGGCATATGTGCCGCTGCTTGAATCTTGGTGTGCTTTGTGGATTTCTTCCAGATCTGTACATTAATCCAGTGCGAAATGTTCCCATTGCCCAGGAACGTTTAATAAAGACCAGTCACTGCTGCTCCCTCTCCTTGTGCAGGGTGACTGGTCTTGTCTCCGTCCACTTCTGAGTAGTTTCCTACAGCCTGTAGTGGCCGGGGCCTGTTGGGTCCCTCCCACGGCTCTGCTCTTAGCAAAGCAATGTACAGCACAGTGATGATGTCACCTCTACTTTTACAATGTATTATTTGGGTTTGCAAAGGTATTTGGTATACACAAAACAGATTTATATCCTCTGTGGCTATTGAAGAATGTATTTAAATAAATGTTTTAGTGCCTGGAGGTTAGCTTTGAATCTAAATACATTTTATACAGTATATAATACCTTATGATCGTGCCATGAACGTCCTTATCCAGGCACTTCCTGTTACTGAATGACAACGCATATGAAGACTAAAAGTTGCTGTTTTAACACACATCACACAGGCATTACCCTTATTATGAAATCCAATCTGAGAAATGTCAAAGCAGTATTTTGTGAATGTAGAAAGGAAGTAACTGCAGGAGATTAACAGAACTGAGATGCAATAAAGGATGATAAAGAGGTTGGTATTTTATTTGAAACGTGGCAAATGTTTACAATACAATAGCAAGCGAAATGTCATTCAATTAATGTTTAAATTTGATTATGTTTTATAACCATCACACGGTGAATGATACAGTTTATATATCTGATCACATGGCACATTTTTTTAATGTCTGATCACATGTTGCATACAGTGTTTTATTTGTTTATGGTCTTCGTGGATTTCCAGCAGAGCAATCACTGGGCTGCCTGAGAAAGCGGTGACGAAGTGCTCCCCGAGCCTGTGGATCAGCTGGCCGTCCGCCCAGCACACGGAGAAGCTGCTGCCTCCACTTACTACAAGTAAAAACTCATCCACCTCCAAACAAGACAGATATAACGTAAGAGCCGCCGCAGCCAATCGCGCCTCATCTGCCCTAGCAGAGCTCCTCCCACAACCAGAGGCGGTGGCGGCGAGCCATTTCAACACTGCTGTCCATATATCCTGTCGTCCGCGTTCTCGCGAGATCATGCAGATGAGCGTCGCGGGCGCGCGTCGAGTGTGCGCAGCCGGTCGGGGCCTGCAGACGTCTGTGTGACAGTAAAGAGAAGTTGGGTGTGGGCCCCGGAGCCGGCCGAGACAGAGTCGCCGAGGCGATAGGGAGGCCTCCGGAAGACCCCCTTCCAGGCGCACGGGAGGAACGGAGGAGAACTGCGGATAAGGGAGGGCAGCACCCGGGGCTGGGAGGGGGGAGGGAATGAAGATGGCGGACGCCAAGCAGAAGAGGAACCAGCAGCTAAAGCGCTGGATAGGCTCGGAGACCGACTTGGAGCCGAACATCGTAAAGCGAAAGAAGTCCAAGGTGAAGTTCGACGACGGGGCCGTGTTTCTGGCCGCCTGCTCCAGCGGGGACAGCGATGAGGTGCTCAAATTGCTGGACCGGGGGGCTGACATCAACTACGCCAATGTGGACGGACTCACCGCCTTGCACCAGGTACCCGTCACTGAGCAGCACTGCGGACAGCAGGCTCACATGACCCTGCACGGTGTCCTAAGGGTTCATTGTAGGTGTGCTGGGGAATGTGGCTGACACCTGGCTCTGTGTAGGCCCCATACTGAGCCTCCCGAGTTCCTGTCTGCTTCTGTCTGTGCTCCCAGGTCTGGTCATGTCACTTCTCAGAGGGGGCACACACAGTACTAGGTGATCACACTCAGCTGGACCTGTTTCTGCACTCCTCCAAGTCTCCTCGTAGCTTCATATGAGTGTCACAAACATACTGGGCAACTCAGATAAACATCTGCCTTGACTCATTCCATTGGATTGGAATAAAGTCTATGGCTACCCCAAACTTTTATTTTGTTCTGTATTAGAGTTTTGGGTAGGCAAGGGTTAAAACCCCTGCCAGCTCATTATGGTTGTTGCTGCTGCCTTTGTACCATGGGTCGAGAGGGGGGGGGGGTTTAATCTTCACTTCCTATTCTGTAATTATGTAACAGGAAGTCAGAGGCAATCTCCCGAAGTGAGTAGAATTCTACTTTAAAGTTGGCCATTCATTGTTAGAATTTCTGCTGATTGCTGTACACTTTTTTTTAAATCTGGGGGTGGCCCTGCCTGCTCAACAGAAGTCCATTACTCAATTGATTTTATTCAAGGGGGCTGGACTGAAAATTGTTGAACAGTGAGAGCAGCCAATTGGATGCAGTCCCTGTACATGTATTTTGACAGCAGAAGGTGCCTGCTCTCAGAATTCAGTAGCCCAGCAGGAGATTTGTACATGCTTGCTGTTTAGCATGGAGTAATTTTATTAGATTTTTACGGGCTGAATTAAAAATAAATCTGTTGATGTATGACCAGCTTCAGATTGGCTTTCTAGAGTGTCCCCTCACTTTCTTAGTAACACTGGCCCCCAGTACAATTAGACGGGTGAATCTACCCGATAGCGATTACAATCTTCCGTGTCAAGTTTTTATTGCCATCATCAGCTAGATTCCCCCCTCTATTTGACTATTTCACTCTCCAGAATTATAATAAAAAATGCCTAGAGCAGAGGTGGGCAATCTTGGCACTCCAGCTGTTATGGAACTACAACTCCCATGGGGCTTTGCAATACAGCCACGAGCATGACTCCCACAGGAAGGTGGATGATGGGATTTGTAGTTTCACCACAGCTGGAGTGCCGCTATCTACCTCTGGCCTTGAGATACTTTAAAGTGACAGCGGTGCGGTTGTAAATGCTGGGCTATGATCCTGACGCTTGGATGAGTGGAGAAATGTCTTTGACGTTACAGAACAGGTCCAGATGAATGTGACCTGACAACTAGTTATAGCATGACCTGCGTAACTAAGAACCTGTGGCATGTTGCATACATATTTTTACAGTCAGCTTAGCAGTTCGCTGTCATTCAGATTCTGGAAACCCTTCAAAGAAATGTCACAATAGGCGTGGTGTGTTTACAAATAGTTTTTCAGTGAAATGTAGTTGGATTCTTGGGTTGTTTGGGGGGGGTGAATTTGTTGTCCTTTGTTATGATCTTTAGTTCTTTGACATCCTGTTGTGATGGTTTCAAGCAGTCCAGAAATGTCTTGGTTAGATTGCAGTAAAGAAGTTTGTAGGAGTTGGCTACTAACTTGTTGCTTTTATTTGCTCTTGCATTGTTTGCTTTGACACAAGTGAGTGTTGTGGTTTGTAAGTTGTGTGGTCATTTGTGTGTTTTGATGAACTTGTATAATTAGGGCAACGTTTCCCTTCACAGGTAGTGTAATGGTTAGTGGGTTACTTATGTGTTTGTTTTTTTTTTTTTAACCTCTTGCCGTCCGCCCGTAGTAAAAAAACGGACGGACGGCACTGCAGCATCTGCGGGTTGCCGTCTCCAGACGGCAATTTTTTTCTGCGCGCGCCCCCTAGCGGGCACGCACGGGCAGAAAAGACCCTTCCAATGTTGACGGAATAAATGTCAGTTAAAGTACCGCATCGCTGAATACAGAAAAATGGCCTGGATGGGAAGGGGGTTTAACACCGCGGATGTCAACTGGTTAAAGTGACACTAAACTCGGGAGTTAGACCTGAAAAATGCATTCAAGTACACAAATGTAGATCCTCAAATCATCTCTGAATTGGTGCTGACACTGTCCTTCCTTCTGGAGGGTGTCTACTTTTGTTCCCCATGGTTCCTGTGTGTGTTGTAAAGTAGCCACCGCTCCAAGCTCACTCCTGCGATGGACTACAATCTCACGTTTAGTTTACTAATATGTATTAAGATTGTAGTCCATCACGGGAGTGAGCTTGGAGCAGTGGCTACTTTACAACACAAAAAAAGTAGCCCCCCCTCCAGAAGGAAGGACAGTGTCAGCGCCAATTCAAAGATGATTTGAGGATCTACGGCCAAGTGATACACAAATAAGATACATTTTTGGTAATAGTTATTTGAATGTATGTTTAGGATTTAACTCCTGAGTTTAGTGTCACTTTATTGAATGCTCTTTCTGCTGGATGACATTTGTAGAATGTTTTTCTATTTTTCTTTTAACTTACAAAGAAAGTAAGTTACAGTATGTTGAGGTGGTTAAACAAGTTACCAGCTTATTACAATGTACACCGTCCTTTTTTTTTAATCGGACATACATTACACGGAACTTTCATTTAGACTACACACCAGTAAACTGTTAAGGTGAAAGTTGAATCTGATTTGCACTGTTCAAGGTCATAAAACATTGTAGTTCTTGTCTAAACTTGTGGTCTTAATGGTATGGTCTATTGATATTCTAGGCACCAATGTATAGAAGAGTTGTGTTTAGAAATGTTAGCAGTCACGTTTCCTTAAAATGAATGTGTTGTGTATGTTATGTTTGTGGGTTGCTGATTGGAATCTCTGTGTTGGCCAAATAAGGGCAGGTTAGCAATGGGAGATAATGCACGACGTGGTGAGCACTTGTCAGAGTCGGGCTCCCTTTGCAATGCAGATCTTTGCAAAATGACTGACAGATGGAGTAGTGCAAAAACGATATGTTTAGACATTAAACGTTTTATGTTCAGACTAATTGCACTTCTTGGTTACCTACACTCCTAACTTTTAACTTTGCAGGGTCCCATGCATATGTTTGTGAAGGAAAAATGGATGTTCTCCACTAATCAAATTCTCCTTTACAAGTTTCCAGTGCACTGTGAAAAGTAGTTGCTGTAAACTTCCTTTTTAGAGGGTTTTAAGTGTAAGCACCCTCTTTTTATTATTCCATTAACATGACACTAAACTTAGGAATTAAATCTTAAAAATCCATTCAAGTACCTTTTTAACTATTAACAAAAATCTATCTTATTTGTGTATCGCTCAGCTGTAGATCCTCAAATCATCTGTGAATTCATACTGACACTGTGCTTCCTATTGGGGGGTGACTACTTTTTTTTCCCCATGGTCCCTGTGTGTGCTGTAAAGTAGTCACCACGCCATGCTCACTCTTGTGATGGACTACAATCTCAATACAAATTGATAAACTAAATATAAGATTGTAGTCCATCACAGGAGTGAGCTTGGAGCGGTGGCTACTTTACAACACACACAGGGACCATGGGGACCAAACTTAGCCACCCTCCAGAAGGAAGGACAGTGTCAACATGAATTAAGACATGATTTGAGGAACTACAGCCGAGTGATACACAAATGAGATACATTTTTGATAATAGTTTAGCTACTTGAATGCATTTTTAGTTTAGTGTCACTTTTAAGCCCTTGAAAGGAAACGTTCTCTTAAACGAAACTTATCAGGGAAGTATGAACACTGCTATTGCTGATCTTTTCTTGTGAAAATGTAAGATGCCTGGCTGTCACTAACATCTGGCTTCAGTGCAGATGAGGATTTTTCATTGACTTTTCTAATCTGCATTTTTGGTCTGGGTTAGTGACACATAAGATGTCTAGAATGAGATCCTAATAGGTTGGACTTGATGGACTAATGTCTTTATTCAACCTCAAATACTATGTAACTATGTAACTATATAAATCAGTTGATTGGTTTGACAGCCAGGCATCTAACATTCCCAGAATGGAAGCCCCCAATTTTCTCATCAGGTGTATGTTAAAGTGAATCAAGTGAAAGTCCATGAACCATCACACTTCTGACCACTTACTCCAAACAATAATTGGTGGGTATAGCAGTGATCGACGGATGGCAACCGTCATATGCACACATACAGATGAAACACCGGCACTTCAAATGCGTCTATTTATTGGCGTAGATGCAGCTCTCGCAGGATCTGCTTCCTCAAGCAGAACATGTGATGATCCCATGTTCTGCCTGATGAAGGGGATTCTGCAAGACCCCAAAACGTTGTACTTGTGTGATATGCTGCATCTACGTCAATAGACTCTATTGATCTGCATTTGCAGTGTTAGTGTTTCATCTCTACTTAACGGAGAACTATGACGTGAGTGCTTTTCACTCATCCTCATAGTTCTAAACGACTTGTGACAATGAAACTGTCACAGGTCGGCTCAGTAGATCGGGAAGTGAGCGAACACATACAGGCGTTCGCTCACTTCTCGATCTTGTCACGGCACAGAGCCGTGACAGGGAAGGGGCTGGATTCCCCCCTCCCTGCTCAAAATCCTCCAGCGCTGACTTGCGGAACGGACGGGGGAGGGGGCAGGTACATCTGGCTCTGCCTCTAGATAGGCAGAGCCAGCTGTTAATCACGCATCTGGGTGGATCTCGACAGTAATGTCGGGATCCGTCCCGGCTGCGGCGATCTCAGTATACTGAGCTTTGGGTGACGGGAGGCCGCTACTTTATGTCCTCCCGTGACCCTGAGGAGAACTATGGGGAAAAACACTTACCCCATAGTTCTCCTTTTAAGATTTGGAAATGAAAGATAGAAACTGATTGGTTGCCATTCACAGCAGCTCCAGATTTTGTCACTCGCACAGCTGGGCGGATCCAGACATAATTGTCAGGATCCGTTTCAGCTGCGGCGTCTCAGTATATACCGTGAGCTGTAGCTCGCAGTATACTGAGCTTAGGGTAACGGAGGACACTAGTTTGTGTCCTCCCTTAACCTAAGGAGAACTATGGGGAAAAGCCCTGACCCCATAGTTCTCCTTTTTTAAAGTGAATCTCACACAGGAAAATTGTTTCTAAGGTAAGAGCTGCGCTAACTCAACTACCTGTTAGTCCTTAGGGTGATCTTGACTTGGACAGAACTTAAGGCCTTGGATATAAGGGGGATCTAAATGGATACGGGGGTCATTTGGAAGTCTCCCTTGGTACTTGCAGGCACCAGAATGTGCCTGTACTTCAGCTCACTTACCTTAGGAATGGTTTAGGTCAGGTCAAGTTCAATAGAGTGAATATTTGGCTAAAGGCTTCCATTCATTCAAGGGATTTCTATTATCACAAGATCCTACCACCTGATCAGGTGACCTTATATTTCATGCTGGAATTGTGGTCAAAGAGGTCAACAGGTAGAACCAGTGAGAACCTGCAGGGGACCCAGGAGATAAACACTCCCAGATGTGTTGATTTCCCAGAGAACTTTGTGGGGCTATAATTTTCTCAGCAATCAGTGTTTAGCAGCACGGGCAGTAGGAAAGAGTAGTACTCTTCTCCTTCACAATAATGTACTATGAGCCACATGGAGAGAGGAGGCAGGGGCAGCATACACTTGTGTCAGCTTAATATCAGTGGGAAAACGGTGTCACACTTATTGTGGCTGGCTCAGGAGCTCCCCATAGATATGGGGGTGACGTACCTTAGTGCACAATCCTTTTTCTTTAAGCTTTGTATATGTTAATGTGTATACACTGAGTATACACTGTATAGGACATGATGACTTATTGGACCTTTAAACCTCTGGAGCGGAGGGGGAGACAGGCTGAAGGGACCAGTCTAGGAGCCAGCCAGGATCGTGGTTTGGATGATAGTAACTCTTGTTGTTGCTCCCTAGACAAAACAAGTACTTAACCCTCGCAGTGAGGTGGTAGCCCCACTGCAAGGGTTAAGATTTTATTTGCGTCGAGTTCTTTAAGTAGAAGCACTGGAGCTATGTAAATATTTGCAAAAAATGTGATTGTGCATTGGACACATGGCTTCAATACCTAGCCAGTAGGAGTAATGAGGTTGTCAGAAAAAAAAAATGGATCCAAATGCTTGTTTAGTTTTCTGATTTCTATCCTTCATGTAGAAGGGCAAGATAGGGGAGTATTTCATGTTGCATGACCTGGAGTTGCTATTAAGAAGGTCTGAATGCTGTATTTGTTTTACAAACTCTCTCTGGAGTGCCCCATCACAATGTGGCAGCCTGTCTTTTTATTCATTGCCATTAATTAGAGGGAGATAGGCCTGTTGTGCAGTACGTTGACATTTGTGGATGTAACATAGTAAAGGTTGAGTACTTCTGGGCTGGACAGTACTGTTTTGGTAGATGATCAGAGTTACTGATGATTCTATCCTTCCTGTGGTAATGCCACTTTAAATTATGAATGCCTATTATTACTGATCTTGTCTTAAAACCATTCTTTTGACCCTAAGGAGATGTTTGCTCCAGCAGGCCATGTTGCAGATGTTGTGGTGTTGTTGCATAATGCTTTAGTGTATAGCAGCATGCCTTTACACATTTTTCAGAGTGCTTGAATTTTATACAGATGCCTTCACCTTCCTCTCCCTCATAGTAACAAAGCAGCTTGATTGTCGTCTTCATCTCCTGCTGCATTACCAGCTAACTTTATTCGGTTTTGATAAGTAGCAGGAAGTATGTTTTTACCGTTCTGTATGGCTATAAAGAGTACATATTGGGATGTGAGTTTGAGGGATTGATGGCAAATGAGGAGAAGAAATTTGAGAGCAATTAACGCACAGTCCTTTGAAATGGTAACAAGGCAAAAAAAAAATCCTGGTAGTTCAGGTAGAATATCCGTACATTTTTAGATGGACTAGTATCCTAAAAAGTTTTAGCTTCTCTGCACACTAAATCCTTTCAGGTAGGGCCTGTTGACACTTGCAGCAGATGGTCCAGTGTAGTGTGACAGCGTCGTATCGCATGCTGCCAGAGCTGCGACCATTCAGTTTTTTCAAAACTTTATTGGTAGTGTACAATGTGTACTGTCCATTCAGGTTCCCGCACAGCAGCACAATCCACTATGCTGCCATGCGGTGACCTGGAGTGGGATCCATTGTGCTTCTATAAATTGTAGCTCTCCACCCATCACACCTGCATTGTGGTGTGAAAGGGTTTTTCATGTGTCCTAGCGGTGACCTGCTTTTATCCGGTTCAATACAGTGCGGTTCACTGTGTGTGAACGGGCCCTTAAAGCCAGCCAAACATATTTTTTGTTTTCGATAGAGTGGGAAAGTATTAGAACCTTTTGGCAAGTTATTGCTTATATAACAAAACCTGTATCAATACCATTCTTTGCTTCTGTCCTATATAAACCTATCTGACCAAATGACAATGAATGAGGGGGTGTTGAGTCATCACTTAAAGCTTATCTCTAGGCAAATTTTAAACCGCCTATAACCCACCTTTTTGCACACTCTTACCTTAGTTCGCTGTCTAGGACCCTCCATTGGCACCATTTCCAGGTGCGGCTGGCCTCTAATCAGCACTGCATATGTGCCTATGTGCACTGACAGTCCCCTCTTGTGTCACCACTGCCGACTCCTCTGCATCCTGAGAGAATCTCTCTGCTGGACAGCCAAATTGAAGTGTCCACGTCACTGCCTGCATAACGCGAACACTTCCTATTTGGCTGTCTAGCAGAGATTCTCTCAGGATCCAGATGAGAACGTCACGCCACCTCCTCTATATAGAAAAAAAAAAGAGAAGACTCGGGCCTGGAGTGCCGCATGACTGCGGATTTAGGGTAGCAAAAAGGGCATTTGATGATCCGTTAAAGACGGATGCAGGGGCGAGAAATTTGTTGGGGATATGGAGATCCAAATTTTTATGTTGGGTAAAGTCTTTATCATGCCCATAATTTCAGTAATAAAGTTAATTTTAGGGCAGAAAAACACAATATGATAGGCATTTGTTTTGTGAAATATAAAAGATGAGGTTGTGCTGAGTAAATAGATACCCATCATACCCAGCTTAAAAAATGCATGTACCTGTAAAACCGCGAGAAAATATGGTACCCCATATGATTTAAAAAGCCTGTGATGATTTAAAAGCCTGTACTCGTCATCAATTTATAGTTAATCATGAATATTGGCACTAGAATTACTGCTCTCTCTGACGCATGTGGCGATACCGGACGTGTGGCGCAATCGTCGTTTTGCATGTAGGCACACCCGATGCATGTTTGTATTAGTATGCATGCATTCGCAGGGACGGGAGACTTGAAAACATTTTTTGCTGTGTTTTTAAATATTTAACTTAATATTTTTTTACTTTATTTTTTCCCACCCAACTAATTGCTATTTCATAGGGGGCTCATGAGCTGCTTTTGAGCCACCAGAATCGCTTCCATTGTCAAGCAGTCAGCAGTAAACAGATTTTAGCCGTCGGGAATCTGTTTACAGGGGCCCGCAATGAGCGCTGTAAAGCATACTGCGCTGGCAGTGAAAGTGTTAAATTTACGTACCTTGACGCTACAACGTCCAGTGGCTACCGTTGATGATCCACTGATAATAATTTTTCATCTAAATTTTGGTTTAGGTTGGTATAGACCAGTTTTTATTTGTATGATGGGACTCTTGTAGGCTGGATCTGGTAAAGTTGCCTGAGGCTTGCATGGGATCTTGGTTCTAGAGATGTTAAATGGAAGCTGTTCGCATATAAATATGGGAGTTGCTATTGTTGAATTGTTTATAAAGGTGCAAGTGCCCATACTGTTTTCATCCTTTTCTTGATGAGTCAGTGACTTGAAACAAATATGTGCATCTTAGGTGCCCTAACATGTCACTGGCTCATACCACATCTGTGTAAGTAGTGAAATCAAGGTGACATCTCCGGAGTTTGCACTTTAATTAAGAATACAGCTTTGATAGCACCCATATTTCTGTTCTGGTGGGTTCATATGCAAATCTCATCTTGGAAGGTGGGAAAGGGTGCATCCACGGTTGATATTTTATAGGATAGGTTAAGATATGAACACAGTTTCATCTGCTTGTATATCTGGATCTACTACTGGTCATTTTCAAACGCAGCTTTCACTCAAGGCGCTCATGCATTTAGCCTACACTTGTGTATCTTTTCTGTTACGTGAACTGTAAGAACTGCATAGGTTTGTGACCGGTTTAAGGGGGATGTCTAGTGGTTATGTTCTTGTGTTTGGGACGGAAACAGAACATCTTTTAGGTAGAGCGCTAGACTCCTTTTTCACGTGTTTGCTAAATTACCGTTAAAGTGTAACAAGGAGGTGGGTGGGTTGGTTATTTTTGAGTAGTGGGGGGTTATCTAAGGAAACTTTCAAAACCTGAAGGCTCATCTCCCCTCCTGTGAATGAACCTGGAAACAGCATTGCATTTGTCTCAGCTGTCATTCTGTGGCCACAGGGAAGAAGCTGATACAGTTCAAAGAGACAGCGAGCTGATCGATCAGCAGTTACATGATGGTTAAGCTCTCTGCAGCTGTCACATGCCGCCACTAAAATGTCCAACACCATCTCTAGGCAGTGGTAAGAATTAGGGATGCACTGATACCGATACTCGCCCAAATGCTCCAATGCCTAGCCTTATACTTGAGCTACCGGTATCAGGAAGCTGGGCAGTGCGTAATTACATGCTGCCCAGCTTCCTGATTGGCTGGGAAGCCGGCTCCATGCTCTCTCGTCACCTGGTGACGAAGCATGGAGATGGCTTCCCTAGTAGTCGGGAAGCCGGGTGGTGAGTTTTTACATGCCGCCCGGCTAATCAGGAAAACAGGTGGCAAGTCATTACACGCCACCTTGTAACCAGGGTAGTTGCGCTAGGATATATTTACAGAAATTAACCAGCTGCAGCAATATCTATCAACGTGATCAAGTGTAAGCCGGGGTGCTGCGCTTGGTTGTGTGTGATCCACATTTTAATTGGTCTTTAAGTTGTGTGGAAATGTGAAAATATCACAAACTAAATACGGTGCCAGTGATCAAATCCTAATTGCGGCTGTATACTGAAAATACAAGTCGAAAAAAGGAAGGTAAATGTGTTTGTGAATAAAAATTATTATTATTAAATAATAAGTTAACAATGTAAATATCGCAAAATATGTGTAGCATATGTAGATAAATAAAATATCGTCGTGTGAAAACAAGTTATATTGTGAATAATAAATAAAATCTGGTTGAAAATTGTGTAAACGGGTGAATTATTCCATCTGGCAATCAAAAATTAAAAAAAAAAAATGGAATAAAAACTAATTGTATGGCTAGTCAAAGGCTACAAGCCAAAGTGAACAAAAATCTTATAAATACACATCTACTGATATAATAGGTGAATAAAATATAGTGTATATAGAGGTGTATGATCGGGGATTGTAAGCAGCAAGATACTATTTTCCTCCGAGCAACATTGGAAGTCAAGTGTCTTTTACAAACCGTATAAGGGGAATTTATCAAAACTGGAGCGGGCAAAATCTGGAGCAGCTGTGCATAGCACTCAATCAGCTTCTCTCTTCAGTTTGTTCAGTTAAGATTTGAAAATGAAAGGTGGACGCTGATTGGTTGCCGTGCAAAGCTGCTCCAGATTTTGTCTGCTCCAGTGTTTGTTAAATTCCCCTCGATTTTGTTTTTGGCACATAGTACGAAAAAGTGTTTGTGTACCTACTCAGGTTAGCCATATACAGGCAGGAATCTATTTTAACCAAAGGTGACTGAATTATTCATCCTCTCAAAGCAAACCTGTTGCTGTTTTTATAAATAATAAACACGCCTTTAGAAATGTTTAGTAATGACAATCTACAAACACATACTTCTATATAATCGCCGGCTATGTATTCTTTGTATGTATTCTCTGTTCTTCTGACAGTGGCCATGTTTACTAAGGGGAGATTACTAGATCTCGTTTTACTTCCTGATTTCTGGCACATGTGATTAGGACATATGACCATGCACATCATCTCAGGGGAGGAAAATGCCTTTCCCTGAGATTTCCCAGCAATGTTCTGCTGATAAGGCAATCCCAGTGTGCATTGCGTTGGCAAACTGAAGTCATTCTGCTCTTTCAAAGCAGAAAGTGAATGCTCTGCAAGTGTAAAGATTTAAAAATCACAGCATTTTACACTTGACATGTCTATGTTATTATTAATCATCATACATAGAGGGATGCATTGGTAGAATTTTACTTCTGAGTGTAAAGGTCTTTAAGAGAAGCGTGATTTTGTTTTGGTTTTGTTTTTTTAACACCATGGTCTTCAAGTGGTTAAACCCCCTTCCTGTCCAGACCATATTTCGGTACTCAGCGCTGCAGTACTTTGACTGACGTTTACTTAGCCATGGAACGAACGCTGTACTGAAATTAATTTTGTATCATTTTGTGGGGCTACATCGAGCTTTCTTTTGGTGGTATTTAGTCACCACTAGGTTTGTGTTACTAAATTTAAGGAACAATTACCAAAAAGTTTGAAAAATAAAACTATTTCCCCTGTATTAAATTATGAAAAATTTAATGTTACCCTATTTGGTAAAATATAAAAGACGGGGTCATGTTGGGTAAATGGGTGCCAAACATGTCAAGCCTTAAAATTGCTACAATACCCAAAATTGGCCAATGGCCATACAATTATTGCTTGTACTCCGATATTCGCTGTGATATGTAACGTGCAGCGCAATTTTCGCTTTTGCGTTTATTTGTGCGACTACGTTTGGGTGGGGGACTTTAAAAAAAAAAATTGGGATTATTTTTATATGCGACTTTTTTCTATTTTTTTTTTTACTTAATGTTATTGCTATCACATAGGGGATAAGAATCCCCCTATGTGATGGCACGGTCACACTGACAGGTCCTCTTAATGGAGACATTAGGGGTCTCTAAGACCCCCATTGTCACCTGGGGACCCCCAAAGAAGCTGATGAAGCAGAGATCTGCTTCACCAGCTTCTTCTTCTCTGACTATAGCAGCCAGAGAAATGACAGCTGAATGCGGAAGTGATGTAATACACACCACTTCCGCATTCGAAGATCAGCAAGGAGGATAATGCTGATCCTTCTCCTATCCTCCTGCGGAAAGGGGCTGCGCACACAGCAGGGCAGCACGTTCAATCGATTGGACAGCTATAGAGCCGCCGATCGCTTGTATGTGTGACAGCTGTAATCTGCGCAGGCAGAAAAAAAAGCTGTGTATTTACGGCGCCCGCTGTTAGCTTGCCGTCCTTTATACACACATGCAAACATGCGTCGGGGGCGCATACGTGCAAAAAAGACTATTGCGCTCATTACGCCGCACATGTTGCATATCGCTGCGAACGTCCAAGTGAGAGCAATAAGTCTAGGGCCATCAATCACTGATAACACTAAACTGATGAGCGGGAAAAGCTTTTGAAGTGTCGCTTATGGCCAATTTTGGGTATGGTAGTTTTCTGCGATTTCGCGGGTGCGCACAATTTTAAAGCTTGACATGTTTGGTGTCTATTTACCCGACGTTACCCGATCTATTATATATTACCAAAAAACTGGGTAATAATAAATGTTTCCTAACATAATGTAATTTTTCCTAATTATAATAAAAAATAAAAACCCCAGTGGTGATTTAAATACCACCAAAAGAAAGCTCTATCTGTCCCCAAAAAATGGTATAAAATTCATTTCAGTACGGCATTGCATCACGGAATAAATGTCAGTCAAAGTACCGTAGCGCTGAACACTGAAAAATGGCCTGGACAGGAAGGGGGTCTAAACACCTGGTCTTGAAGTGGTTAAATGATTCATTTTTGGAATCAAAAGATCTTGGTTACATACTAGGTTAAGCATATCGGAACCATCCTAGAAATAAAACTGTTCTGCTGTGCGTACTGAGATATTGTCTGTTGCAGCACTTTATTATTCCATTTTTATGTATTGCTGTGGCCTTGAGATAGGTCAATCATCATTCAAGAGACTATGGGCAAGTAGCCAGAATTCCTTAAATTTTTCGAATTCTAAAGTTAAAGCAGCTGTCCTAGCATAGCCTCATTTTACTAGTCATCTTAAAAACACCACAACTCATGTTTACTAGGATTGTAAAAGCGCAAGCTAAATGTAGGAGCAATTTGGTTATTATTGTCCCTGGTATCCTGTTCATGAAGGCATACATGGAAAGCATACTTTTTTTTGCAGTAAACCTATTTTAAAGCACTAGTTTAGTAGTAAAGAAAACAAAGGAAGCAATAGTGTTTTTACATTTCAAACTACATGTAAATTGAGCATATATTATCTATTCATTGAACATGTTCATTTTCATCTTACATTGGTGCCAATATTCAAAAATTACATGTGCCTATGACGAATCAGAATGTTCTAGTATGGAGACAAACGACAGGAGTGAGAGGAAGTTGCTCTGACCACATGCAAGAAGTGTGAGGAGTTGTGTGTAATTCTCAATGCTGGCCCTCGACATAAGCATGTGATTGTGCAATTCCTTTAGATTTACCAACCTCTTTTGTAGTGTGTGATTAAAGCAAATTGAAAATTGTATTTGGCCGAATTTCAATCCAAGGGTGGCCAATCAAACTTTGATCTGAAAAATTGTCAGCTGAACAGGGACTACGGCCAATAAGCTGCACTCACTGTTCAGGTACTTTTGACAGCCGCAGGTGTCGGCTGTCAAAATACAATAACTGGCAGGGATATTCCTCCATCCTCTTCAGCAGGAATGGTGTAATCAAGTGATTTTTCTCTCGTTCAGACCGAAGATTCAGGTTTACCAAATCTTGGGGTGTACGACTAACTTAAGGAAAATTGATAAGTCTTTATTGATTTTCACATTTGTGTAGATGGCACTTGGAGCTTATTGGGGATACTTTTATTTGGAATGTGTAATTGAGTTTGTAATTTCCATATTTGTCCAGGTACAGGTTATTTTTTTATGTGATTTATGAATTTATGAAATGGAAAAACATTGCATGTTGTCGTTTAAAATACTTGATTTTTCTATGCCGTCACCTGCAATATTTTTAATGATCAAGTACCTTTAAAACAAAGTGGGCCAGTCCTTTTGGCCATAATCAATACCACTCTCCTCCTGCACAAAAGCATACTTGCCAGTTTCTGACAGGCTGGCCTCCACTGTTTGTTGACTTTGTGTGGTGATCGTCTCTCTTCTGCCCATACCTGCGCAGTACATCGCCATTCACTTCTATGGGGTTTGTCATTACCCTGCCCAGCTAGTCAGCTTCGAATTGGCAGAACATGGAACCGGCCAATCAGGATGCCGGGTGGTATGTCATTACCCGCCGCCCAGCTTCCTGATTGGCTGGGAAGCTGGCTCAATGTTCCCTCTGACCCAGTATCATGGGTAAGTATTGCAGCATGTGGGCGAGTAAGAGTACTCGCCCAAATTCTCATTATCGGTAGCGATAATGCTATCGGTGCATTCCTAGTTTTAACCCTTCGCCAGCTAGGAAAAATAAATGCTTCTATATGGAAATCATATGGACAGGTTTATACTTATGACACGATTTGAGTGTCTGTAAAGCAGAGAATTAGGATGCGATTAAGAAGTAATGAGGTAAATGTTTATCTCTGTTAAAACTTGGACGCAGAGTGGGACATGAAGTTTAAATGCCTGGAGCAGATATGTCTGTCAAAACTGTCAAAATAATTTTGTAAATAGTTTTATACACTGAATTTATTTTGCTTTTAGGCTCCATTCACATATAGCATTTACGTTTCCTGTGTGGTTTTCCACGCAAATGCTGACATTTTTCATCTGCACGGATTCTGCTTGTTTGTGGCTATCACTATAGCCGCGAACGTGCGGAATCCGTTAAAAAAACGCACTTGGACTATTTTGCGAGTCGTGCAGTTTTGTGCCGCCACAAAAGTCTGAACAGTGCACATTAGAGCTGCAGCTAACGATTATTTTCAAAATCGATTAGTTAGCCGATTATTAAGTTCGATTAATCGGTTAATCGAATAAACAATAAAACAAATTTTAAAAAATGGCTCCAATGATGGACTACTAGTTTGTATTGAGATTGCACTCCATCACAGGAGCAAGCTTGGAGCGGTGGAAGTAAAAAAGAAAAAAAATAGTGTGGTGTGCAATATAGTGAAAAGGAAAGTATAAAAAAATTATACAGCAATGAATGCAGAATGGCAGCGGCTATAGAGGACTACAAATACCAGCAATAGTACATTATACAGCACAATGTAGAATATCACCAGCTATAGAGGACTACAACAAATCCCAGCAATAGTACCTTATAGCTGGCGGTATTCTGCATTGCGCTGTATAATGTACTGTTGCTGGGTTTTGTAGTCCTCTATAGCTGGTGGTATTCCGCATTGCGCTGTATAATGTATTATTGCTGGGATTTGTAGTCCTCTATACAGCGCAATGCAGAATATCACCAGCTATATAGGAAAACAACGAATCCCAGCAATACATTATACATACAGTGTATAATGTATTGCTGGGATTTGTATTCCTCTATAGCTGATGGTACATTGCTCTGTATAATATACAGCACAATGTACCATCAGCTATAGAGGAATACAAATCCCAGTAATACATTATAGAGCACCATGTGTGGGAAAGTGCAGGCTTACCTGAGCAGTCTTCCAGCAACTTGCTTCTGAGATCGGGCCTGTCTATCGGCGGCTGTCATCCCCCCACACCTGCTCCTCCTTACTACATCTCCCCGCGTCTCTGTGCCGATCATGGATGTGGGCGGGCGAGGAGGTGTGAGGCGGGGAGGAGGTGCGGCGTGAAGAGCGTGGATGCGGGCGGGCGGGTCTGGCAGCGACGAGTGTGAGGTGGGGAGGAGGTGCAGCGCGCAGCGTGTGTGGAACTGTGTACAGGGCCAACTGATCGGAAGCCGATTAATCGATTATTGAAAAAGTTGACAACTTTTTCAATAATTGATTATAATCGATTATGTTGATTAGTTGTTGCAGCCCTAGTGCACATTAAAGTGCATTGTTTATGTATAGTGCGGCTCCGCGCGTATTCGTACGGCCAAATACATGTGGACAACTGCTCCTGTGTGAATGGAGCTTTAGGCAAAACCATGAACAATTGGGTAAAAGATCTGTAGTAGGTATGGTGGAACTGTGCATGTCCTAGGCAGATTATTCAGTTTGTGTTTAATTATCCTATATGCCAGGAATAGTGAATTAAAATTAAAGATGCTCTGGTGAATAACATTTTCATCGAGCTGAGGTCTGAATCGTGGTCCGGACAAAACAGCTGTGTCCCTACCACAGTCTGCCATTTTAGGCTGCATTCACACCAGCAGCTACACTACAATGCACAGCTGCTGGTGTGTGTTCCCAAGCACAGTGCTCATGTGCTGATCACGATGCATCGCACTGTTTAGATTTTTTTTTTCCATTTTTTTTTGTTGCTATAAGTCCGTTTTTATATACATGTGCATGCCTTATGTGCACATGTCGATTAGGATCAGATGGCATGGGAAGCAAGGTTGGTTTTAAAAAAAAAAAAATGTTTTTTTTTTTTTTTTTGCCATCACAAATGGCCCAACAAGCCCCTATGTGACAGCATTTGGAGGTGAGAGGTTTTCTTTATGGAGACATCAGGGGTATATTAGACCTCTCCCATCTCTCCTGCCCTCCAATACATTAAGCACAGACTCCCTCGCCCCTTTACTTTGAGGGGTCTGAAGATTAACATTTGCCATAATCATCCCTGTCTGTACTGCGCTGCTAGATCTCAATTATTACTTGCAACTAGATATACTGGCCTCTCTGTCCTAACAAAAGGTTAACGATCTCAAGCCTTGAGTGCTACCTTGGATGGTAATGTAGGTTCCCCTCAAGTCTGTCTCTTATCTGCACACTGCTGTCTATATTAAGCAGTAGAAGCTGTCTGTAATGTCTTATGTGCAAATAAACTAGAAAGAGTTAATTGTTTTTTTAGAGCTGCAGCTAACGATTATTTTCAAAATCGATTAGTTAGCCGATTATTAAGTTCGATTAATCGGTTAATCGGTCTGGCAGCGGTGAGCGTGAGTTGGGGAGGAGGTGCGGCGCGCAGCGTTTGTGGACCCGTGAACAGGGCCAACTGATCGGAAGCCGATTAATCGATTATTGAAAAAGTTGACAACTTTTTCAATAATCGATTATAATCGATTATGTCGATTAGTTGTTGCAGCCCTAGTTTTTTCGTAGGGTATGTAAATGGAAACGTAATATAAAGTGGGGGTTTCTCAAATTGTACTGCAAATGTGGAAATGCACTTTTAACAGCAAAAACAAGACTGCAGTGCAGCCTTGTAATCTGCATATCCTACATCAGTTGTTTAGTTTGAATTACCCTTACCTCTTAAGATGTCCGTAGACAATTTGAATTTCTGCAGAATTGGATGAACCTTGATTTAGTGCATGGCCCTGAATGCACCACCTGGCTAGACAAGTCTATTTTTCAGTTGACTTTTTTGCGAAGGAGCTGGTTGGAAAATGGTCGGCCGAACAGCGTCTCTAGCCATTTATCTGCAGTACCTGTTCGGGTGCTACGAGCACCGGCTGTCAAAATACAGTAGCTGGCTGGGGAAATTCCTCAGTCCACGCTCTTAAGCATGGATGAGGGAATTTCTTATTTCTGGGATGAGTCATTTCTTTAGTTCAGCCCGTGGGGAAGAGCAATGTTAAGGTGTATGGCCACCATTTTTTTTTTTTTTTAAATCATTATCGTAGAAGAACTATGACTGTTTCATTTGGAGGTTTTATGTAGTAAAGCACGTCACTTGTAAAATAAGTATTCTTGGAGTAGGTAGGACCAAATACAAGTCATATGAAACCTGTCTCTCCTGTTAGGGCACATTATCTACTTTAGTGATGAAATGCAAACCCAGCATCCTCTTGTAACTATGAAAAGAATAAGTGCAAATTAACCCCTTCTACATAACAATAGACATCAGTCAAAGTTCAGATAATAAAGTAACAAGTCAAATTGGTTACCAAGTTGGTTAAAAAAAGTGAATACGTGAAGGTGTAGTCAGCAGGAGGGAAAGCTGCAGATCTGCAATAGTAGTGTTGTCAGTGTCGTGACTATGCACTGTTAGGAATGGATGATTCACAAGTGTGTGTGTGTGTATATATATATATAGAATTTCTAATATTCTATGTATTATAAAGCTATATCCAATGATTTTTGTGCTCTGTATTTATTTCCTGTTAACGCATCCTTAGAGCATTTATGTACTATGAGTAACAAAATTTATTGCTAACAAAGTTTATACATAATCATACATTTGGATAAACATTTTTATTTGTTGTAGTAAAGAGTTGTATTTTTTATTTAAAGGAGAACTATGAGGTGAGTGATCTCCACTCATCTTCATAGTAGAGCCGACCTGTGACAAAGAAGCTGTCACAGGTCGGGTCTATTGATCAGGAAGTGAGCAGAAACATGTCGCCGCTCCTCTCGCTTCCCAATCATCTCCCTGCAGTAAGCTGTCAGTCATGGCTCCCCGCAGGGATTCCCCTCTCCGATCCTCCAGCGCTGACTTGAGGAACTAATGGCAGAGAGGGCGGGCACAGCTATTTCTGCCTCTAGATAGGCAGGGCCAGCTGTCACTCGCGCAGCTGGGTGGATCTAGACAGTATTGTCGGGATCCGTCCCGGTTGCGGCACGCTCAGTATATTGCGGGCAATAAGAGAACTATGGGGAAGAACACTTACCCCATAGTTCTCTTTTAAGGTACAGTTAAAAGCTCCTGTATAAGATTCTTATGTCGCAAATCTAGTTACTATGCATGAGCCTTCTAAAGTAAACCTTATACCTTCCACGACGGAGCCCAATTTTCCCCATCCAAGATACGGCAGGGTTTCAGCCACAGAGGCAGTGCTGTCAGTCCAGGGAGCAGTGGGCAGGACTCGGTTTGGCAGGGTGCCTTCTAACAAGCAGCAAGATTGTGAATCTGCAGTGACAATGACGATGGCTACATACTCGGCAACATTTTTTCCCCAATGTTGTGCAAGCAGGCACAGCCTACCTGTGTGTGACAACTCTGCTCTGAACGCAGGGGGACTAGAAGAAAACTAGGAGTTCAATTGACCCAATTATAAATATATATATTTATTAAAAATGCAAGGCCATAATTCTTTAGCTTTTTCCGGATGAAAGGAAGCCTAATTGAATGTCTGATTGTTCATTAATCCATGAGCGTGCAGGTGTTGGTAATGATTTGCAGCCAGCAATTCAGTGATTTTATATTGGGCAAGGAAGTACCGTAGATGAAAGACTGGCGATCAGTAGGATGGAAATAAAATAGTGAAAACAGTGTTTTATGGAAGAAATGCAGTTTGATACTTGGTGCTTTAGCAAACTAAATGTCATCTAGTTAGGGTTTAGATCTACCTTTTTAGCTCTGAAAGCAGCGTTTCTTTTTCATTCATTGACACAGGGTTCAGGGACAAATGGGTTATACTGCCACCTACAAGAGGATTTGGGTACTGGCAAGAAAAAACTGACCAGCCTGATATAACCCCTTTTACTTACAAAAGCCAGTTTTGTGCTAGTGTCCTAAGAGGAGGAGATTTCTTTTTTTTCTTTCTCCCCCCTACTGTGAAGATTTCAAATGACTTTACTAATTGTTATTAAACCGTGAGAAAACAAGTGTTGTGTGACACTGTTATGTTCCTGCCATTAAGAGTGGGGTAGCACCGTCCCGCCACTACTCCTTCTCTGAGACGTGTTTTCACGTCATTATTTCTTGCTGTCTCCTACAGTGACGTTGTTACCTCCAGCCATATTGTCCATATTGTCTGGATGTAGTTGGAGATGTACGTGTCTGCCTCCCTCTTTGTCATCTTTCATAGTCCCTGTACGTTTTACCAGGTCCATGTGCAGACCTTTTGTTGTCGGCTTTGGCGCAAGCTCCTTTAGGTGGCTCTTTGAGCTGCAGCAAGTCACCAGTTCACTTATAGTTGGGCTTGTAAGCATTTGGGTTTCTGTGTTGCCTACCCCTCAGTTGTACTGCTTTTTGGCATTCCAATTGTCTGATTCCTGTGTCTCTTAATGAATTATATATAGGCTGCTTTTTGTTCCCTATATGCGGTTTGCTTTTGTTTTAAAGGCACTGTGATTAGAGATCCTATCACCAGACCATTCATCGTATTTACCTGTTAAAGCTTTCCTTGTGTAGACATCCAAAAGCTCTTAGACTGCTTTTGGCTTCACCATTTTGAATGCGACATTAGCCCCAGTAGTCTCAGATCTGTCACTCAAGTGACACTTTATGGTGTTCCACAGCAGCTACATAAAACTTTATGAGAGGTGAAGGAGCTTGAACAGAACAGAGTAATTGGAATCTTTCAGAAGGACAGAGGGTTATGACATGCAAGAAGGAGGGGGCTATGCTAGGAAATGGACTTTGTGAAGTAGTAACATTTTCTAGCCAGTTCAAAGATGCATTGTAAGGGGTGGAAAACAAATCATATATGGAAAGGAAAACGCTACAAGTAAGCGTTTTAAAATACTTGATTTTTCTTTGTTTTATCTGCGACAGGTTTCCTGACAGTCTCTTCAAACACTTCATTTTAAAGTGACACTAAACTTTTTTTTTTTTTTCTTAAATTACATTAAAGTACCTTAACTATTAATGCAAATTTGTGTAGCTCCTCAATCATTTCTGAATTTATGCTGATGCCTATATCTACAACTACCAAGCAGTAGATATAGGCAAAAGGTTTTAAAAAAACAAAAACAAAAAACGGTTTAAACTTACCTCGTTATCGCTGCACGCTCACGAGACGAGAATCCGGAACTGCTCGTGTGGCTGCAAAGGATCTTGGGGCGGGCGCATGCGCAGTTCGGATTCTCAGCCGGGAGACGAGCAGAGACGCAAGGTAAGTCTATGGACGCGTGCACCCGCATGCAGACACTGTGGGATCAGAAGTGCCTGCAAGCAGAGATGAGTCAGCGCTGGATCGGAGAGCTGCCGCACCGCTGGAGGGACGGATGAAAACATCAGGAAAGATCGGATTAAGAGTGATTTCCCAGCAATGCTCTGCTGATGTAAGCTTCCCAGGATGCAACGCTTAGGAACATTACATAATTTGTGCCAAAGTGGACCAGCAAGATGAACTCTTTTTGTAAGTAAATGAAAACATGTTTACTTAACTAATGATTGTAAGATGATTTTACGTCAGCATGCGGAGTTGCGTGCTGATGTGATTCTTAATCTGGGTCCACTTCAAGGTGCACTCTAACTCTTGCAGTGGGGCTTGCCCCCACACCCTGATCAGCTTACTAGTGAATATGACAAATTGACTCAAAGTACGTCACCTCCTCATCCAGAAATACAAAATATGACAACAAATACAAAATATGACAACACAAATCACAAGTGCACATTTTTGTCTTGGTGCAAAAATTAAAATGTTATACTCTAGGGCTGCAACCAACTAATCGATAATGAACAATAGTGGTCAACTATTCTCATTATTAGTTGGTTGGATCCCCTAGCTCTATCCTCCATGCTGGGAGGAGGGCACAGTAAGCAGTGAGCGGATGCAATAGCAAGGCTGCTATTGGCTATACCAATTTTGAAATGACCAACTGCAGGCTGGTTATTGCACCTGCCCACTACATGCTGTATTTACATTCAGCTGCCGTCTGTGGAATCTTGCCACTGGCAGCTGTCATTCCCTGGCTGAAGCTTTACAAGCTCCATGTGCTTACAGTGCAATTATTAAAAACAAATTTAAAAGGTGGGAAAAAAGTAATTTTTGGTTTCGCATGATTAATTCTGCTGCGGGAGATGCGTTGTAGTGCCATTCATTTAAGTGGCACCCGAAATGTGTCTCCCCACAGTGTGATCGCCTGCACTGGAATGCACAGTACCGCAATGCCGTACTTTCCAGTGCAGTGCGATTGCAAAAATTGTTCATGCAGTTTTAAATTTAAAATTTTGGATTTTTCTTTTTTTATCTGATCGAAAAATAATTAGCCAACTAATAGACTAATAAATAATCATTATCGCGGCCGACTGTTAGAGTGTTAGCCTGTCTCCGCCTACGCTGTAGCTATGGTATGTCGCTCAGCATCCTCTCGTCCTATACATGTAAAGGACATGATGACCCACGTGACCTTAGTCCGCTGGGATGGAGGGGCGGGAGGCTGTAAGAACCTAAGAGCCAGCCGGCTCCAAGGATCAATTCAGCATAACTGTTTTTGCACCTAGGTCCTAGGCCAAAACGAGCTTTTAACTCTTGTAGTGCCAGGGTAGCCCCACTACAAGGGCTAAGAACATTTTTGCCCGGGGTTCTTTAACTTTGGGCAACAGTATGTATTAACAATACACTTTTTAAAAAGAAAATGAATCGGGTGTTTCAGTTTAAATATATATATGTGGTTTTGTTTTAGAAAGTTATCTGCGTTCTGTAGCACATGCCTTAGAATGGTTCACATGGCTTGAGTGTCATCGGCGTAGAGATGGTATTGGAAGCCATGTGAGGTTATTAGTTGACCAAGGGATGAGGTGTAGATGGAGAAGAGGAGGGGTCCAGGGACAGAGCCTTGGGGGACCCCTACAGAAAGAGGAAAAGGTGGGGAGGAGTTAGAATTGTAGGTGATGCTAAAGGAGCGCATAGATAAGTAGGAGGAGAACCACGAGAGGGCAGAGTCTTGTAGGCCAAGCGAGTGGAGTTTTTTTGAGGAGCAGCGGGTGGTCAACAGTGTCAAAAGCAGCAGAGAGGTCTAGTAGCAAGAGTAAGGAATAGTAGCTGTTGTTTTTAGCTGTTATTAGGTTATTGGTGAGTTTTAGGAGGGCTGTTTTTTAGTGGAGTGTTGAGGGCGAAAGCCAGACTGAAAGGGGTCCAAAAGGTTATTAGCGAGGTGGCAACTCAGGCGGTTGTATATAAGGCGTTCTAGTAGTTTAGAGGTGAATGGGAGTAAGGAGATGGGTATGAAATTATTGAGGTTGGTAGGGTCCAGTGAAGGTTTTTTTGGGTATTGGGGTGACTAGTTCATGTTTTAAGAGGGGTAGGAAAGATTCCAGTAGAGAGTGAAAGATTGAAAATGTGAGTAAGAGAGTGTAGGCGTATGACGGTGACCGAAGTAGTTTTGAGGGAACAGGGTCCAGGGGGTAAGTGGTGAGGTGGGTGTCAGAGAGGAGCTTTGTAACTTCCTCTGTGGTGACAGGGTCAAAAGAGGAAAGTAACATGTGTGATGGAGGGTCTGGTACATTAATAGGGGAAGTTGATTGGACAGTGGCGATCTGATCCCGAATAGCATCTATTTTGTTTTTGAAATGAATGGCAATGTCCTCAGCAGTGAGTGAGTTAGTGGGTGGTGGTGGTGGAGGACATAGTAGAGACTTGAAGGGAGAAAAGAGTTGACGAGGTCTGGATGAGAGTCTGTTAATGAGAGTGACAAAATAAGTTTGTTTGGCAGCATGGAGGGGGGAGTTATATTTTATCAGGGCAGCTTTGTACAGGGTAAAGTCTTGCAGAGACCTAGTTCTCCGCCACAGTCGCTCAAGAGTGCGGCTTTGTGTTTTTTTGAGTCTGGTAACTTCAGTTTGCCACGGTTGTAGCGGACGTGGTCCAAGTCTGCGTGTTGTGAAGGGGGCCAAAGTGTCTAGGGAGGGTGAGAGTGAGCTGTTAAAAACAGAAGTAGTCAGGGCAGGACATGGGTGAGATCTTGTCATAGAGGGAGTCAGTAGCAGAGTGGAGAAGAGAAGGGTCAAGGACCAAGGTGGTGGAGGTTTCTCCGGGTGACAGTGTGACGTGTAGGGGGAGTCCACGTTGGGGACAGGGTGATTGTGAAACTGACCAGGTTGTGGTCTGAGAGCGGGAAAGGGGTGTTGGAGAAGTTGCAAGGAGTGCATAGGTGAGAGAAAACAAGATCAAGTGTGTTACCATCAGTGAGAAGGATTCTGTGTCCATTGAGTTAGATCAAAAGAAGAGGTTAGGTTAAGAAATTGAGTGGAAGCCGGGGAGTTAATGTTAGTAGCAATGTTAAAATGTTAAATATATTTTACTTTATCATATGCCAACACCCCACACCCTCCCCTCTTGTTCTGGTCATGGGGAAGCCCTCACCATGTATAGTCAGAGCTAAGTTTGTATTGCCTCTATGAAGTAATGTCATTCTTCCAGCTGTCCTGCACTTTTGTCTTCAACACCCTCCTTATGACCCCTCTTGGTAGCTGATATACAAACACACAGAAGAGCTACTAATGGAATTCTTTTGCATCCTTGAATCTGGAGTTATGAAGCAGTTTGTACTCATTTTGGTTGCCTAAGCTTCCTTTGCGCCACAGTTTCTAACAGCCTGTATAAAAGCTATACAAAATATGTAATGAATGCAAGATTCCATTACACATGGTAAATTGACAGGAATGTTGCTTTAGATTCACACATATATTTGGTTTGTGCATATGTAAATATTTAAATTCTGACAGTCAGTGACATCAATGTTGCCTCAAACTGTTTAGAAGAATTTTTGTAAAGGTGCCCCCCCCCCAAATTCCTTTTGGTATGTTATGCAGTTTAATGCCTACATTAACATGTTTTTACAGTGGTATGTCATATCACTTCCCCAGCAATGTTAAGAATGGAAGTGTTTTATTTCAAATCAGTCTTTATCTTACGGTTTCTTTTTTGCAGCTAAGATGCTGAAACACTTAAGTTTAAAGCCTTTTTGTTTATCTGGTTCACTATTAATTTTTACACACATTTTCGTTTAAAAGTTAGCTTAATGGAATGCATTTTTAAGATTTAACTCCTGAGTTTAGTGTCGCTTTAAGCTGTCAGTAGCCTAAAAATAATACCTATGAATACCTGTGATATATAACCGGGGCGTGAAATTTTAGGGTGTCTCACCTGTCAAAAATTTCACCAGTCGGCATGACCGGACTATAGCCTCGCAATTTATGTTACCATTGTTTTGGGGAAAGAAAGTGCTTTCTTTTGGTAGTATATAATCACCACTGGGGTTTCTATTTTTTTTTACTATATAATGAAAAAAGTACCCTAAATTTAGAAAAAAAAGGTTTTCTCTACGTTATGTTAAACATTTATTCTTACCCATATTTTTGGTAAAATATAAATGACGGGGTCATGTTGGGTAAATAGACACCAAACATGTCAAGCCTTAAAATTGCAACAAATGACCACACTGAGAATTGGCCATTGCAACGCTTTAAACGCTTTTACTGCTCATCAGTTTAGTGTTATCAGTGATTAATGGCCCTAAAATTATTGTTCTCCGACTTTCGCGTGGGGGGGATTTATAAAAAGGTATTGTTTTTTTAAATGTTATGCTTTAATTTTATCACTTTATTTTTTACGTTTTTTTTTTACATTTTGTACATTTAGCAATAAAGTTATCACATAGGGGGCTAAGACTGTGATAGCCAATTTACATGACAGGTCCTCTTTATGGAGACACCAGGGGTCTCCAAGACAAGAGGACGAGCAGATTTTTTAAGCCCTGGATATCACATTCACATTCTATTGCACAGCAATGTGCTGCTGACAAAAAAGTGTTTTTTTATGGTGCTTGGTCAGACACCTGCCGGCTTTCCTCAAGGGTCCCTATTAAAAAATCAATAGAAGCATGTTACGCTATTTTTGTTTACATGCGTTTATCTCATGGTGACCGTTTCTTTTGTTGGCAGAATTCACACAAAAACACTAACATTAATACACTGCAATGTGCAATAATGCGTACACAAATGGAATGATGGTATTTGGACATGAAGCCCATGACTTCTTTTAAAAAAAAAAAATATATATATGATTTTGTTAACGTTGCATAGAAATAATCCCCTCATTTTCAGGTACGTCCTTGGAATGGCTCATATGAAGTAAGTGTTCTATGGAGAACCATTGTTTGGAAGTGGGTTGTGGTGCCAGTCAGTCTACTGAGAACAGAGAGGGTAGGGCAAGGTAACAGGTCTGGCATTAGCCCTACCCCTGTATTTCAGAAGGATTAGAGTTGTTTGGCGTATTCTTGGACATTGTGCTCTCCAAATAAAATTCATAAATGCTTTTTTTATTGCCTGGTAAAGCAAAGTTGGGAACATTGATGGCAATGGTTTCAGATGTATGAAAGGATCCTGGTAAGATGGCAATCTTTTCATATATTCTTATTTCTCCTGAACCGCATGAAGATCTGAAATAGTTGTTGAGACGGTGTGTGTGCAGTTTAGCATAACTGTGCAGGTATGCAAATTCCCACGTTTTATATTTTTTATAGTGGAAGTGATGCAGGAGGGTATCCTGGAGTAAAGGAAATATTTAACACTTCTGATTTTTGTGTAGTTTCATTTAAAGTTGCTAAGCATACCAAGCTGCTTAAATTCATGGATAATAGAGGACCTGGTCATGTGAGGGTTATTCTCACACAGTAAGAGGCCATCTGCAAAACTTAATATGTTGGAAACCTATTTGAATACAAGAGATTGAATGGTTGTTACATAAGACATTAGCTGGGAGTTTCATGATCAGTAAGGAGAGTAGTAGGGACAGGGGGCATCCTTGTCAGGTGTCACTTTGAATAATTAGAGCTGCAGCTAACGATTATTTTCAAAATCGATTAGTTAGCCGATTTATTAAGTTCGATTAATCGGATAAACAATAAAAAAAAAATAAAAAATGGCTCCAGTGATGGACTACTAGTTTGTATTGAGATTTTAGTCCATCACAGGAGCAAGCTTGGAGCGGTGGAAAAAAATAGTGTGGTGTGCAATATAGTGAAAAGGAAAGTGTAAAATTATACAGCAATGAATGCAGAATTGCACCGGCTATAGAGGACTACAAATCCCAGCAATAGTACATTATACAGCGCAATGCAGAATATCACCAGCTATAGAGGACTACAACAAATCCCAGCAATAGTACATTATAGCTGGTGGTATTCTGCATTGCGCTGTATAATGTACTATTGCTGGGATTTGTAGTCCTCTATACAGTGCAGTGCAGAATATCACCAGCTATATAGGAATACAACAAATCCCAGCAATACATTATACATACAGTGTATAATGTATTGCTGGATGTGTATTCCTATGTATAATATACAGCACAATGTACCATAAGCTATAGAGGAATACAAATCCCAGCAATACATTATAGAGCACCATGTGTAGGAAGTGCAGGCTTACCTGAGCAGTCTTCCAGCAACTTGCTTCTGAGATCGGACCTGTCTATCAGCGGCTGTCATCCCCCCACACCTGCTCCTCCTTACTACATCTCCCCGCGTCCCTGTGCCAATCGTGGATGTGGGCGGGCGGTGAGTGTGAGGCGGGGAGGAGGTGCGGTGTGGATACGGGCAGGCGGGTCTTGACAACTTTTTCAATAATCGATTATAATCGATTATGTCGATTAGTTGTTGCAGCCCTATTGAATATCAAAGCCTCGAGATCAAGAACCACGTACTTGTTCTCTTTTGAATTGTAGGGATTATAAAACCAATATTTGGAGGAGAAGGTTGGTGCCTAATCCCAGTACAAAGGTATATTTCAGAAAGGGCCAGCTAACTCTGTCAAATGCATTTTTTGCATCTCTTCAGAGAAGGGATAAAGGCATGTCAGTGGTCTGGGCGTGGGGAGCAAGTAGACGTGTGTGTGTGTGTTTTTTTTTTTTTTTAATTTCTTATTCTTAAGGGTCTGTTCACATGAGATTAGGTCCTGATCAGCAGACGTGGAGCTGCTGATGCATTGCGTTTTGGCTGCGTTTTGGATGCGTTCCAGCAAAAAAAAAAAAAAAAAAAATTTTGTGCTGGAGTGGGGCTGTTAGTATGTTAGCTGCTGCGCAGTGCATTTTTGATGCGTTTTTGCGTTTGCGTATCCGTTCCGTTTCCGGACCTGACAAAATGTGACATGCAGTATTTTTTCTGTCGTAAGCTGAACGGACTGCGCACGTGAGAACTGGAGCCTATAAAACACATAGGGATACATTGGGATGCATTTTGAGTGCAGCAGCGTACGGAGCCGGTCAGCACACAAAACGGACGTCGTGTGAACAGGCCCTAAAGCCTTGTTTACACCAAGCGCGTTCCAGGAGCAGAGCAGTTACAGACCGGATCAAAACTGCGTCCAATGTATTCCAATGGTATTTTGGGCTTAAGTTCACACCGCAGCGTTCAGTTCCAGAGCATGTAAAAAAACTGCAGCAAGCCCTATTTTACCTGCTCTGGAACGCATGCAAACACATCAAAAGCGCATGCAAATGCCCTGTAATGCACAAAGCACATTTTAAACCAAAAAAGGCCCGGAATGCATCAAAAACGCAGCACAACCCACTGCACTGCGTGTGCAGAAACTCATGCAGATCTAGTCTGCATTTGGTGCGAATAAGCCCTGATGTGGTTGTAATAGGCTTCATTCCCCTGGACCAACCCCACTTCTTTTTGATTGTGAAATAAGTGGTTGTAGCAGATTAGCTATCATTTTAGCATGGTTTTTGAGGTCGTACACCAATGAGGGAAATCTAGTTGTAATTTAAGGATGGTCCTAGGATTTGGTGTAAGGGAGATGTGGGCTTCAAGGGCCCGAATTGGGAGGGTAGTTTTGGCCGAGATGGAGTCAAACCCTGAGGCCCCGTTCACATTGAACGATTTATCGCGCGCTTTTTGCAGCGATATCGCTCATATTTCTGCGCTATATCGCTCTATGTAGCTTCACCAATACATTTCAATGTAGCTGTTCACATCTCGTCGCTCAATATCGCTTGTAGCTCGTCGCTGGTAGCTTGTCGCTCCTACATGACCCTTTTTTAGAGCGATTTTGAGCGATATTGCTCCTGATTGCATACAGCCCAATAGGAAGAAGTCACGCGATACGTCGCGCAATATCGCTCGTAGTCGCGCAATTTCCATGTCGCTCAGTGTGAATGGGGTCTGAAGCATATTTCCACTATTTCAGCCAAAATGTTTCCATTCACATTGCATAATTTAAAATAAAAAATGATGCTTTTTCTTTTTACTTGCTGAAAAATCCTCCCTCTCTATGTATTGTTAGGAGGGGGCTTTAGCAATGTAATTTATTACAATTAACCCTGTCTGTGCTGGCACATGGGTATCTATCTGTGTTTCTGTAACTTGATTTGAACACTCTGTCCTAACAAAAGAGCAAAGACTTAGACCCCGTTCACATTGAGCGATTTATCGCGCGGTAATTCCCGCGATATCGCAGCAAATTTCCGCGCGATATCGCGCTCCAATGCAATCCAATGGGGCAAAGGGTCCTGCGGTCGTGTGTCGCTACGGCAGGACCCTTTTTTGAGCGCATTTAGCCGCGATTCAAGCTTGCTCAATGCAAGCTTGAACGCGACATCGCGCGGCAAATCTCGCGATTGCAGAAGACGTGTATCCAAACCTCTGTCATTGTCCTTAGTGGTGAGACAAGTTGTTTTACATGCTGGTTTGTGAGTGTGCCATGATGCCTTTCTACTGTTCTATCGCGCGGCAAATCTTGCGATGTTGCGCAATATGCAAATCGCGCGACAAACGCCCGATCTGCATATCGCGCAGTGGGAACGGGGCCTTAAAAGCATTGTATGTCAACGAGAAGTACAGTCTGCCCTCAGTTGTCAGAGTAGCCTAGAATTTGCACAAAGGCCTTCACCAAAGAAATAAAAATGTAATATGTTTTTAAAATACGTATGTTGGGTATGATGTGTGAATAGGCACATGACAAAGATATAATGGTGGTTTCACTGGTTTGACTTCTACAGTGGAAATACTCTTTTTTGGAAAGAGGGAGCAAGAAATTCCTTATAGGTTTTATAAAATTTGAGAGTGAACCTGTTGTGGCCAAGGCTTTTGCCAGCCAGGGTGGATTAGATTGTGGTCATATGTTCTGCAGTAAAGGGCAAGTCAAAGTGTGGTACTGATGGTTAGGGCTGCAACTAGTGATTATTTTAATCGATTAGTTGGCCAATTTTTTTTTATTTTTTTTTAATTTATTTTATATCTGATTCTAAAACCCTCTTTAATTTAAAATAAAATACACAAGTGCAGTGTTACAAACATAGTTTACTTCAGAATAAAACTGCATGCACAATTTTTTTGCAATTGCACTGCACTGGAACGCTGAGCATTGCGGTACCGTGCTTACTAGTGCGGGCAATCACACTGGGTGGGAGACTTGTTTAGGGTGCCCTTAAAATGAATGGCACTTCAACACCCCCTCTCGCAGCAGAATTTCACAGGCCTAAACTGAAAGTGACTTTTTTTTCCCCACCTTTTTTTTTTCCCCACCTTTTTTTTTTCCCCACCTTTTTTTTTTCCCACCTTGCTGCCATTGGCAAGATTCTGCAGACGACAGCTTTAAAGGAGAACTATGAGATGAGTGATAGTTCTAGCCGACCTGTGACAATGAGACTGTCACAGGTCGGCTCAGTAGATCGGGAGGTGAGCGAACACATACCGGGTTCGCTCACCTATCAATCCTGTCACGGCTCTCTGCCGTGACAGGGGGAGGGGCTGGATTCCCCTCTCCCCGCTCCGATCTGCCAGCGCTGACTGGCGGAACGGACGGGGCGGGTACAACTGGCTCTGCCTCTAGATAGGCAGAGCCAGCTGTCACTCACGCAGCTGGG